>NW_027223357.1:85000-194023 GCF_030449975.1 Polyergus mexicanus
ATATTAATATGTTTCAGATCAAATGAAATATATATGTATATGTGAATCTAGATTTTAAAGATTTAATTTAATTATATACAAGCCGAAATCATAATCTCTTTCTAAAAACATGATTTGTCTTTTATAAATTATATAATGATTATAAAGATTCTTTGAATTATAGCGACAATTAACTTATCATAGTCTAGTCTAGTCTTGTTGATATAATATTAACGAAAAAAGATAATTAATAAAATTAAAATGTTTGAAATATTGCAAAACTTAAAATTTTAATTTGTATTTCTTCTTATAATTATGTTCGCCTGATATTTTACTCATATTTGAGACCTTAAATTTTTGCGGTTTGAATTTTAATTTCAAATTCATATAAAAAAATTATCTATATTAAAAGACGATACAAATGAAAGAAAGTATATAATACAAAAATTTACAAATATCTAGATATGCAACTAGTTATATGAAATCTGATTTGTCAATTCTGGACATGCACATTCTATTGGTTAGAAATTTCACTCATACACATATCTTTCTTTACTACTGAAAGTCTGTGACAAAGCTATAGCTTTGGTACTTTTACCCTATAAAAATCTTGCAGCGCGCAAGCGCGGGCATAACGCTATACTTTACATATCGTGAACCGTGATGCGATTTATACAGTGCAGTGTTAAGTTCGGTTCAATTCATATCCAAGTTGTACTGACATTTACGAACTTGTAGCGGAGTATCCATATTCATCTCAAATCATCGAGAATCAGTTAGCTAAATCATGAAGTATATTCTGGTGACCGGCGGTGTGATCAGCGGCGTGGGCAAGGGTGTCATCGCCAGCTCGTTCGGCACTATCCTCAAACACTGTAACATTCGCGTGACATCCATCAAGATTGATCCTTATATCAATATCGATGCCGGGACGTTCTCGCCCTACGAGCACGGTGAGCGCGATATTAATTTCTGCACATCATTGTGCCATAATATTTGAAAAAACAGCGGTTTTTTCGTTAGCATGTTCGACATCAATCGGTATAAAATTGAGTTCAATTTCCTGTGCTATTGATACGGGACTTTATTGCGATCGCAGCAGTTGCACGTTATTGCGTAAAGATCGCTTCTTCCGTGATTCTAGCTCCTGATTTCTCGTTTCTTAACATTACAGAAATTTTTTTTTCATTTGAATATAATTTATAAAGGGTTATACACACACACACACACGCACGCACACACACACACACACACACATATATATATATATATATATATATATACACATGTGTGTTGCGCGAGGTTTAATTCAAATCGTCTTGCCGATATTTCTATCTCTGTTTTCTGTCTATTTTTTGATTATCGATAGAAAAGAAATAAATTACAAAATTTTTTATCTGAATAAACCATACAGTTGTGTGATAAAATTGAATAAAAATCGCTAAATTAAATTCCACGATAAGTGAGTGCCTTTATGGCGGTAAAATTTTCAGCCATGTGCTTACGCCATTTTGCATGCTGCCGCCACGCTATTTAATAATTAATTAAGATTTATCGAATGAGGTCAGATGAATTTTTATAGCTATATAAAATATATATGTACACAAATAAAATTAATTACGCATATATATATATATATATATATATATGTATATATTGTATATAGTGCAATAATAGAAGAATATTCATTTTAAGCCCCAAGTTAATTTATTTTTCTATGCAAATATTCTACACTATACGAATCCATCTGAATATGTTTTTAGGCATCTTCCGGTTCTATACATGCATTTCCTACATTCAAAAAAATGTAGATAGAAAATGTAGAGCTGGAGAGAAAAAGCACAATAAAAAAAGTAACATTAAAATTGATGTTAAAATTGATGTATGTCTTATTTTTAAAAATTATATAATTATATTATATATTATTAATAAAATTAAAGTAATATAATAACATTTTTAACATTTTTTATAAAATTATATATGATTAAATTAATTGCATATAGGATCAAATTAGTACTAAATTATTTCTCATATAGTTTCAACTATTATACAGATAAAGTTTAATAATATATCTGAAACAATTAACTGTGATTGAACAATTAAAAATTATTATTGATCAACAAATTATTTTAATTATTAGAGTATAGTAATTGTTATATAAATATGTTTGCATAATTTCATTCATCCTTTAGAAATGGTTTCTAATGTCCAATGAAGCTTGATGCTTATCACCACATTCCATTGTTCAGTCAAGTAAGCGGTAAAAACATTCCTCGAAGGGAAACATCTTATGTTACTGGGTTTTTATAGACACATCCGCTGTCAGTTTTTTAATTTTGCTTATGTTACTTACTGGAAAGTTTCTGTTTACTCTGTACAACAGGAGAAGTTTATGTACTCGATGATGGTGGTGAAGTGGATCTTGATTTGGGCAATTACGAGCGTTTTCTGGATATCACTCTTCATAAGGACAATAATATAACAACGGGAAAAATTTATCAACATGTTATTACAAAAGAGAGACACGGAGATTATCTAGGAAAAACAGTACAAGGTATATCTCTATTTATATAATATCGCATATTTATATATAAGAAAGAGAAAGAGAGAGAAAAACACAATTTTTGCACAAATTAATAAAGATTGATATTATTTTTTAGTTGTACCTCACATCACTGATGCTATTCAGGAGTGGGTGGAAAGAGTTGCGAATCAGTCTGTAACAGAAGATGGAGCTAAACCAGAGGTATTGCTAATAATATGAATTATTATAATATATAATGTTACATAATTCCATAAGATATGTAAAAATATTAATTTACATAATATTCTTTATATATTTGTGATATATAATTCTAATTACATAATTTATTAATAATGCTTTACAGGTTTGCATAGTGGAATTAGGTGGCACAATAGGCGACATAGAGGGGATGCCGTTTGTAGAAGCATTTAGGCAATTTCAATTTAGAGTGAAGAAAGAAAACTTCTGTGTTGCCCATGTGTCTTTAGTGCCGCAGGTAACTGCGTTACATGCCTACAATCTTTACACACAGGTTACATTCTCGTTTACATATCTCTTCTATATTTTATGTGCATACAATAATAAATGCATAATTAATTTTTGTGAAACTCCCTAAACGTTTTTGTGAAGATAATTTCTGAGTAATTATTGAGATATAAAATACTTTTTAGCCAAAATCAACGGGTGAACCCAAGACGAAACCAACGCAATCTAGTGTGAGGGAGTTACGTGGATTAGGTTTATCACCCGATCTAATAGTTTGTAGATCGGAAACGCCTATTGGCAATTCTGCCAAAGAAAAAATTTCAAATTTCTGTCATGTCGCTCCAGAGCAGGTAATTATCATAAATATTTTTAATGAAGAAATAAACTGTATCGTAATTGATTAATTAAAATTGTTAATGTTTGAAAGTAAGTAATTAATTGATATCAACATTAAGTGACATCAAATATTTTGATCAGGTTATCACTATTCACGACTTAACATCCATATATCGAGTACCACTTCTTATGGAATATCAAGGCGTTATAGAGTTTCTCAATGATCGATTGCAACTGAATATCGGAATACCGCGTCCGCGTTTCTTCATGCGAAAATGGCGAGATTTAGCTGATCGCGTGGATCATTTGCGGAAAGATGTTAACATCGCTCTAGTGGGCAAATATACAAAACTCGAGGATTCCTACGCTTCTGTTACAAAAGCGTTGCAACATGCTGCCATTGAGGCCGGTTATAAATTGAAATTGACGGTACTGTGTCGTAATTATTTGAAATATATATAATTTTATACATATTACATAATCATATTGTACTATTATTTTTTGAATGATTATGCAATAATATTATTGCAGTTTATTGAAGCTGCTAATCTAGAGCAAATTACATTAATGGAAAATCCAGTCTTGTATCATGAGGCTTGGCAACAGCTTTGTAAAAGCAGGTAAATATTTCAATATATTTTTATGGTTCTGTACTTCTCTTATATCCATAATTTTTAATGAAGATACATTTGTTGTGTTTAGTGGCATTATTGTACCAGGTGGCTTCGGTAAAAGAGAATTGGAAGGAAAGATGGAGGCCTGTCGATGGTGTAGAACAAACAACAAACCGTTTCTCGGCATCTGTCTGGGTCTACAAGCGGCAGTCATTGAATTCGCGCGAAACGTATTGAATCTCCAATCGGCGAACTCTACAGAAATTGATCCACATACTAGTAGTCCTGTGGTAATAGACATGCCAGAGCACAATCAGGGAATTATGGGGGGAACTATGAGGCTTGGCAAAAGACAAACGCGTTTCTGTAACAATAATTCTGTCCTAAGTAAGTACCAGAATCCATGTTTCAACTTGAGATCAATTTTCTTTTTTCAATGCCACAATATATGATATATTCTTAATATATATATATATATATATTATTTTATTTTTATATTTTTCTGTACAGAGAAATTGTATGACAATAAAGATGTCATAGAAGAAAGACATAGGCATAGATATGAAATAAATCCGGATTATGTTCCAGATTTAGAAGCAGCTGGTTTAAAATTTGTAGGTGAGTTATATTGCATTTTTTCACACACAATAAAGTTATAGTTTTGGTAAATATAATAGACAATCTTAATTATACATAATTGAGATAATACAATATATATATATATATATATATATATATATATATATATATATATATATATATACTCTATATAGTCTAACATTTTGTTTAATAGGTCGTGATGACGATGAAAATATACGAATGGAAATCGCCGAATTGGAAGGACATAGTTATTATGTAGCTACGCAGTTTCATCCTGAGTATCTATCAAGGCCTTTAAAACCCTCACCGCCGTTCCTCGGTTTAATTTTAGCCAGTGTAGACAAACTGAAGTATTATGTAGCACGAGGATGTAAATTTTCACCTCGCCAACAGAGCGATAATGAATCAGGTAATAATGAAATAACTAGAAAAAGATATATAAAAAAATAAAAATTTATATTAAATTAACGTAATTAGTATAATTAATATATATTAATATAATTGCGCGCACACACATATATGCAAAATGTATGTTTAATGTAAAAATTAGACATAATTTCAATTTGCATGCAAATTTCTCCAACTTACTCATTTGTCATGTTGATTGTTACAGACGATGACTACATGTTGGAGAAAGTGTCAAAATTGCAGTTGTCTAGTAATGCAAGTAGAAGTGGTAGTAATATTACAGAACTCAATGATACTTTGCATTGAGTGAAATTTTATTATCGCAAATTTATTTTGTATCATTCCATTTTCCTATAATCTGATCCACATGTCTTTCTCTAGTCTTACATAATTCATGATTAAAAATTGAAACATAATAAATACATGAATATGTGATAAGTATATATTTGTACAATATATATATATATATATATTAATAATATAAATTTAAATCTTGCTATAACTGAAAACAGAAGTTAGAATCCTAATATAGCTTACAAGCAGCAACAACTATAAATACAAATATATAATTTATGATAACTTTAGGAATGAGTCTGTATCTCATATAAGTTACTATGAAATCTCATGTTTTGGTTAAATATATATATGTAAACAGGTTCTTATAGAAAATAGATTTCATCATTTTAATACATCGTCTTATACCAGAGATTTAAATTTATATAATTTTAATAAGTTAAAATGTTATGAGGGAATAAATAGTGTTTATGATATTATAATACACTATTTCAATTGTAAGTCTGCAGTATTCAAACTACATTTTTTATATCGACAAACTAATTTTTTATACGTACAAAGTATTCAGGATGAGGGATAGAGAGAGTGTCCCGAAATATTATAATTTTATTATAATCTCATGTATATCAAACAATTGTTATATTGTACATAATGTATAATGTAGTAGTGTATACCTAATACGAATTTTATTAGATATTATAAGTTTTATATTTTGTAATAAATTATGTCATGTTTAAACGTAAAAATTTCTTGTATGTTTGTATGTATTGATAAAAATATTAATATGTTTCAGATCAAATGAAATATATATGTATATGTGAATCTAGATTTTAAAGATTTAATTTAATTATATACAAGCCGAAATCATAATCTCTTTCTAAAAACATGATTTGTCTTTTATAAATTATATAATGATTATAAAGATTCTTTGAATTATAGCGACAATTAACTTATCATAGTCTAGTCTAGTCTTGTTGATATAATATTAACGAAAAAAGATAATTAATAAAATTAAAATGTTTGAAATATTGCAAAACTTAAAATTTTAATTTGTATTTCTTCTTATAATTATGTTCGCCTGATATTTTACTCATATTTGAGACCTTAAATTTTTGCGGTTTGAATTTTAATTTCAAATTCATATAAAAAAATTATCTATATTAAAAGACGATACAAATGAAAGAAAGTATATAATACAAAAATTTACAAATATCTAGATATGCAACTAGTTATATGAAATCTGATTTGTCAATTCTGGACATGCACATTCTATTGGTTAGAAATTTCACTCATACACATATCTTTCTTTACTACTGAAAGTCTGTGACAAAGCTATAGCTTTGGTACTTTTACCCTATAAAAATCTTGCAGCGCGCAAGCGCGGGCATAACGCTATACTTTACATATCGTGAACCGTGATGCGATTTATACAGTGCAGTGTTAAGTTCGGTTCAATTCATATCCAAGTTGTACTGACATTTACGAACTTGTAGCGGAGTATCCATATTCATCTCAAATCATCGAGAATCAGTTAGCTAAATCATGAAGTATATTCTGGTGACCGGCGGTGTGATCAGCGGCGTGGGCAAGGGTGTCATCGCCAGCTCGTTCGGCACTATCCTCAAACACTGTAACATTCGCGTGACATCCATCAAGATTGATCCTTATATCAATATCGATGCCGGGACGTTCTCGCCCTACGAGCACGGTGAGCGCGATATTAATTTCTGCACATCATTGTGCCATAATATTTGAAAAAACAGCGGTTTTTTCGTTAGCATGTTCGACATCAATCGGTATAAAATTGAGTTCAATTTCCTGTGCTATTGATACGGGACTTTATTGCGATCGCAGCAGTTGCACGTTATTGCGTAAAGATCGCTTCTTCCGTGATTCTAGCTCCTGATTTCTCGTTTCTTAACATTACAGAAATTTTTTTTTCATTTGAATATAATTTATAAAGGGTTATACACACACACACACACGCACGCACACACACACACACACACACATATATATATATATATATATATATATACACATGTGTGTTGCGCGAGGTTTAATTCAAATCGTCTTGCCGATATTTCTATCTCTGTTTTCTGTCTATTTTTTGATTATCGATAGAAAAGAAATAAATTACAAAATTTTTTATCTGAATAAACCATACAGTTGTGTGATAAAATTGAATAAAAATCGCTAAATTAAATTCCACGATAAGTGAGTGCCTTTATGGCGGTAAAATTTTCAGCCATGTGCTTACGCCATTTTGCATGCTGCCGCCACGCTATTTAATAATTAATTAAGATTTATCGAATGAGGTCAGATGAATTTTTATAGCTATATAAAATATATATGTACACAAATAAAATTAATTACGCATATATATATATATATATATATATGTATATATTGTATATAGTGCAATAATAGAAGAATATTCATTTTAAGCCCCAAGTTAATTTATTTTTCTATGCAAATATTCTACACTATACGAATCCATCTGAATATGTTTTTAGGCATCTTCCGGTTCTATACATGCATTTCCTACATTCAAAAAAATGTAGATAGAAAATGTAGAGCTGGAGAGAAAAAGCACAATAAAAAAAGTAACATTAAAATTGATGTTAAAATTGATGTATGTCTTATTTTTAAAAATTATATAATTATATTATATATTATTAATAAAATTAAAGTAATATAATAACATTTTTAACATTTTTTATAAAATTATATATGATTAAATTAATTGCATATAGGATCAAATTAGTACTAAATTATTTCTCATATAGTTTCAACTATTATACAGATAAAGTTTAATAATATATCTGAAACAATTAACTGTGATTGAACAATTAAAAATTATTATTGATCAACAAATTATTTTAATTATTAGAGTATAGTAATTGTTATATAAATATGTTTGCATAATTTCATTCATCCTTTAGAAATGGTTTCTAATGTCCAATGAAGCTTGATGCTTATCACCACATTCCATTGTTCAGTCAAGTAAGCGGTAAAAACATTCCTCGAAGGGAAACATCTTATGTTACTGGGTTTTTATAGACACATCCGCTGTCAGTTTTTTAATTTTGCTTATGTTACTTACTGGAAAGTTTCTGTTTACTCTGTACAACAGGAGAAGTTTATGTACTCGATGATGGTGGTGAAGTGGATCTTGATTTGGGCAATTACGAGCGTTTTCTGGATATCACTCTTCATAAGGACAATAATATAACAACGGGAAAAATTTATCAACATGTTATTACAAAAGAGAGACACGGAGATTATCTAGGAAAAACAGTACAAGGTATATCTCTATTTATATAATATCGCATATTTATATATAAGAAAGAGAAAGAGAGAGAAAAACACAATTTTTGCACAAATTAATAAAGATTGATATTATTTTTTAGTTGTACCTCACATCACTGATGCTATTCAGGAGTGGGTGGAAAGAGTTGCGAATCAGTCTGTAACAGAAGATGGAGCTAAACCAGAGGTATTGCTAATAATATGAATTATTATAATATATAATGTTACATAATTCCATAAGATATGTAAAAATATTAATTTACATAATATTCTTTATATATTTGTGATATATAATTCTAATTACATAATTTATTAATAATGCTTTACAGGTTTGCATAGTGGAATTAGGTGGCACAATAGGCGACATAGAGGGGATGCCGTTTGTAGAAGCATTTAGGCAATTTCAATTTAGAGTGAAGAAAGAAAACTTCTGTGTTGCCCATGTGTCTTTAGTGCCGCAGGTAACTGCGTTACATGCCTACAATCTTTACACACAGGTTACATTCTCGTTTACATATCTCTTCTATATTTTATGTGCATACAATAATAAATGCATAATTAATTTTTGTGAAACTCCCTAAACGTTTTTGTGAAGATAATTTCTGAGTAATTATTGAGATATAAAATACTTTTTAGCCAAAATCAACGGGTGAACCCAAGACGAAACCAACGCAATCTAGTGTGAGGGAGTTACGTGGATTAGGTTTATCACCCGATCTAATAGTTTGTAGATCGGAAACGCCTATTGGCAATTCTGCCAAAGAAAAAATTTCAAATTTCTGTCATGTCGCTCCAGAGCAGGTAATTATCATAAATATTTTTAATGAAGAAATAAACTGTATCGTAATTGATTAATTAAAATTGTTAATGTTTGAAAGTAAGTAATTAATTGATATCAACATTAAGTGACATCAAATATTTTGATCAGGTTATCACTATTCACGACTTAACATCCATATATCGAGTACCACTTCTTATGGAATATCAAGGCGTTATAGAGTTTCTCAATGATCGATTGCAACTGAATATCGGAATACCGCGTCCGCGTTTCTTCATGCGAAAATGGCGAGATTTAGCTGATCGCGTGGATCATTTGCGGAAAGATGTTAACATCGCTCTAGTGGGCAAATATACAAAACTCGAGGATTCCTACGCTTCTGTTACAAAAGCGTTGCAACATGCTGCCATTGAGGCCGGTTATAAATTGAAATTGACGGTACTGTGTCGTAATTATTTGAAATATATATAATTTTATACATATTACATAATCATATTGTACTATTATTTTTTGAATGATTATGCAATAATATTATTGCAGTTTATTGAAGCTGCTAATCTAGAGCAGATTACATTAATGGAAAATCCAGTCTTGTATCATGAGGCTTGGCAACAGCTTTGTAAAAGCAGGTAAATATTTCAATATATTTTTATGGTTCTGTACTTCTCTTATATCCATAATTTTTAATGAAGATACATTTGTTGTGTTTAGTGGCATTATTGTACCAGGTGGCTTCGGTAAAAGAGGATTGGAAGGAAAGATGGAGGCCTGTCGATGGTGTAGAACAAACAACAAACCGTTTCTCGGCATCTGTCTGGGTCTACAAGCGGCAGTCATTGAATTCGCGCGAAACGTATTGAATCTCCAATCGGCGAACTCTACAGAAATTGATCCACATACTAGTAGTCCTGTGGTAATAGACATGCCAGAGCACAATCAGGGAATTATGGGGGGAACTATGAGGCTTGGCAAAAGACAAACGCGTTTCTGTAACAATAATTCTGTCCTAAGTAAGTACCAGAATCCATGTTTCAACTTGAGATCAATTTTCTTTTTTCAATGCCACAATATATGATATATTCTTAATATATATATATATATATATATATTATTTTATTTTTATATTTTTCTGTACAGAGAAATTGTATGACAATAAAGATATCATAGAAGAAAGACATAGGCATAGATATGAAATAAATCCGGATTATGTTCCAGATTTAGAAGCAGCTGGTTTAAAATTTGTAGGTGAGTTATATTGCATTTTTTCACACACAATAAAGTTATAGTTTTGGTAAATATAATAGACAATCTTAATTATACATAATTGAGATAATATAATATATATATATATATATATATATATATATATATATATATATATATATATATATACTCTATATAGTCTAACATTTTGTTTAATAGGTCGTGATGACGATGAAAATATACGAATGGAAATCGCCGAATTGGAAGGACATAGTTATTATGTAGCTACGCAGTTTCATCCTGAGTATCTATCAAGGCCTTTAAAACCCTCACCGCCGTTCCTCGGTTTAATTTTAGCCAGTGTAGACAAACTGAAGTATTATGTAGCACGAGGATGTAAATTTTCACCTCGCCAACAGAGCGATAATGAATCAGGTAATAATGAAATAACTAGAAAAAGATATATAAAAAAATAAAAATTTATATTAAATTAACGTAATTAGTATAATTAATATATATTAATATAATTGCGCGCACACACATATATGCAAAATGTATGTTTAATGTAAAAATTAGACATAATTTCAATTTGCATGCAAATTTCTCCAACTTACTCATTTGTCATGTTGATTGTTACAGACGATGACTACATGTTGGAGAAAGTGTCAAAATTGCAGTTGTCTAGTAATGCAAGTAGAAGTGGTAGTAATATTACAGAACTCAATGATACTTTGCATTGAGTGAAATTTTATTATCGCAAATTTATTTTGTATCATTCCATTTTCCTATAATCTGATCCACATGTCTTTCTCTAGTCTTACATAATTCATGATTAAAAATTGAAACATAATAAATACATGAATATGTGATAAGTATATATTTGTACAATATATATATATATATATATTAATAATATAAATTTAAATCTTGCTATAACTGAAAACAGAAGTTAGAATCCTAATATAGCTTACAAGCAGCAACAACTATAAATACAAATATATAATTTATGATAACTTTAGGAATGAGTCTGTATCTCATATAAGTTACTATGAAATCTCATGTTTTGGTTAAATATATATATGTAAACAGGTTCTTATAGAAAATAGATTTCATCATTTTAATACATCGTCTTATACCAGAGATTTAAATTTATATAATTTTAATAAGTTAAAATGTTATGAGGGAATAAATAGTGTTTATGATATTATAATACACTATTTCAATTGTAAGTCTGCAGTATTCAAACTACATTTTTTATATCGACAAACTAATTTTTTATACGTACAAAGTATTCAGGATGAGGGATAGAGAGAGTGTCCCGAAATATTATAATTTTATTATAATCTCATGTATATCAAACAATTGTTATATTGTACATAATGTATAATGTAGTAGTGTATACCTAATACGAATTTTATTAGATATTATAAGTTTTATATTTTGTAATAAATTATGTCATGTTTAAACGTAAAAATTTCTTGTATGTTTGTATGTATTGATAAAAATATTAATATGTTTCAGATCAAATGAAATATATATGTATATGTGAATCTAGATTTTAAAGATTTAATTTAATTATATACAAGCCGAAATCATAATCTCTTTCTAAAAACATGATTTGTCTTTTATAAATTATATAATGATTATAAAGATTCTTTGAATTATAGCGACAATTAACTTATCATAGTCTAGTCTAGTCTTGTTGATATAATATTAACGAAAAAAGATAATTAATAAAATTAAAATGTTTGAAATATTGCAAAACTTAAAATTTTAATTTGTATTTCTTCTTATAATTATGTTCGCCTGATATTTTACTCATATTTGAGACCTTAAATTTTTGCGGTTTGAATTTTAATTTCAAATTCATATAAAAAAATTATCTATATTAAAAGACGATACAAATGAAAGAAAGTATATAATACAAAAATTTACAAATATCTAGATATGCAACTAGTTATATGAAATCTGATTTGTCAATTCTGGACATGCACATTCTATTGGTTAGAAATTTCACTCATACACATATCTTTCTTTACTACTGAAAGTCTGTGACAAAGCTATAGCTTTGGTACTTTTACCCTATAAAAATCTTGCAGCGCGCAAGCGCGGGCATAACGCTATACTTTACATATCGTGAACCGTGATGCGATTTATACAGTGCAGTGTTAAGTTCGGTTCAATTCATATCCAAGTTGTACTGACATTTACGAACTTGTAGCGGAGTATCCATATTCATCTCAAATCATCGAGAATCAGTTAGCTAAATCATGAAGTATATTCTGGTGACCGGCGGTGTGATCAGCGGCGTGGGCAAGGGTGTCATCGCCAGCTCGTTCGGCACTATCCTCAAACACTGTAACATTCGCGTGACATCCATCAAGATTGATCCTTATATCAATATCGATGCCGGGACGTTCTCGCCCTACGAGCACGGTGAGCGCGATATTAATTTCTGCACATCATTGTGCCATAATATTTGAAAAAACAGCGGTTTTTTCGTTAGCATGTTCGACATCAATCGGTATAAAATTGAGTTCAATTTCCTGTGCTATTGATACGGGACTTTATTGCGATCGCAGCAGTTGCACGTTATTGCGTAAAGATCGCTTCTTCCGTGATTCTAGCTCCTGATTTCTCGTTTCTTAACATTACAGAAATTTTTTTTTCATTTGAATATAATTTATAAAGGGTTATACACACACACACACACGCACACACACACACACACACACACACATATATATATATATATATATACACATGTGTGTTGCGCGAGGTTTAATTCAAATCGTCTTGCCGATATTTCTATCACTGTTTTCTGTCTATTTTTTGATTATCGATAGAAAAGAAATAAATTACAAAATTTTTGTAATTATATATATATATATATATATATGTGTATATTGTATATAGTGCACTAATAGAAGAATATTCATTTTAAGCCCCAAGTTAATTTATTTTTCTACGCAAATATTCTACACTATACGAATCCATCTGAATATGTTTTTAGGCATCTTCCGGTTCTATACATGCATTTCCTACATTCAAAAAAATGTAGATAGAAAATGTAGAGCTGGAGAGAAAAAGCACAATAAAAAAAGTAACATTAAAATTGATGTTAAAATTGATGTATGTCTTATTTTTAAAAATTATATAATTATATTATATATTATTAATAAAATTAAAGTAATATAATAACATTTTTAACATTTTTTATAAAATTATATATGATTAAATTAATTGCATATAGGATCAAATTAGTACTAAATTATTTCTCATATAGTTTCAACTATTATACAGATAAAGTTTAATAATATATCTGAAACAATTAACTGTGATTGAACAATTAAAAATTATTATTGATCAACAAATTATTTTAATTATTAGAGTATAGTAATTGTTATATAAATATGTTTGCATAATTTCATTCATCCTTTAGAAATGGTTTCTAATGTCCAATGAAGCTTGATGCTTATCACCACATTCCATTGTTCAGTCAAGTAAGCGGTAAAAACATTCCTCGAAGGGAAACATCTTATGTTACTGGGTTTTTATAGACACATCCGCTGTCAGTTTTTTAATTTTGCTTATGTTACTTACTGGAAAGTTTCTGTTTACTCTGTACAACAGGAGAAGTTTATGTACTCGATGATGGTGGTGAAGTGGATCTTGATTTGGGCAATTACGAGCGTTTTCTGGATATCACTCTTCATAAGGACAATAATATAACAACGGGAAAAATTTATCAACATGTTATTACAAAAGAGAGACACGGAGATTATCTAGGAAAAACAGTACAAGGTATATCTCTATTTATATAATATCGCATATTTATATATAAGAAAGAGAAAGAGAGAGAAAAACACAATTTTTGCACAAATTAATAAAGATTGATATTATTTTTTAGTTGTACCTCACATCACTGATGCTATTCAGGAGTGGGTGGAAAGAGTTGCGAATCAGTCTGTAACAGAAGATGGAGCTAAACCAGAGGTATTGCTAATAATATGAATTATTATAATATATAATGTTACATAATTCCATAAGATATGTAAAAATATTAATTTACATAATATTCTTTATATATTTGTGATATATAATTCTAATTACATAATTTATTAATAATGCTTTACAGGTTTGCATAGTGGAATTAGGTGGCACAATAGGCGACATAGAGGGGATGCCGTTTGTAGAAGCATTTAGGCAATTTCAATTTAGAGTGAAGAAAGAAAACTTCTGTGTTGCCCATGTGTCTTTAGTGCCGCAGGTAACTGCGTTACATGCCTACAATCTTTACACACAGGTTACATTCTCGTTTACATATCTCTTCTATATTTTATGTGCATACAATAATAAATGCATAATTAATTTTTGTGAAACTCCCTAAACGTTTTTGTGAAGATAATTTCTGAGTAATTATTGAGATATAAAATACTTTTTAGCCAAAATCAACGGGTGAACCCAAGACGAAACCAACGCAATCTAGTGTGAGGGAGTTACGTGGATTAGGTTTATCACCCGATCTAATAGTTTGTAGATCGGAAACGCCTATTGGCAATTCTGCCAAAGAAAAAATTTCAAATTTCTGTCATGTCGCTCCAGAGCAGGTAATTATCATAAATATTTTTAATGAAGAAATAAACTGTATCGTAATTGATTAATTAAAATTGTTAATGTTTGAAAGTAAGTAATTAATTGATATCAACATTAAGTGACATCAAATATTTTGATCAGGTTATCACTATTCACGACTTAACATCCATATATCGAGTACCACTTCTTATGGAATATCAAGGCGTTATAGAGTTTCTCAATGATCGATTGCAACTGAATATCGGAATACCGCGTCCGCGTTTCTTCATGCGAAAATGGCGAGATTTAGCTGATCGCGTGGATCATTTGCGGAAAGATGTTAACATCGCTCTAGTGGGCAAATATACAAAACTCGAGGATTCCTACGCTTCTGTTACAAAAGCGTTGCAACATGCTGCCATTGAGGCCGGTTATAAATTGAAATTGACGGTACTGTGTCGTAATTATTTGAAATATATATAATTTTATACATATTACATAATCATATTGTACTATTATTTTTTGAATGATTATGCAATAATATTATTGCAGTTTATTGAAGCTGCTAATCTAGAGCAGATTACATTAATGGAAAATCCAGTCTTGTATCATGAGGCTTGGCAACAGCTTTGTAAAAGCAGGTAAATATTTCAATATATTTTTATGGTTCTGTACTTCTCTTATATCCATAATTTTTAATGAAGATACATTTGTTGTGTTTAGTGGCATTATTGTACCAGGTGGCTTCGGTAAAAGAGGATTGGAAGGAAAGATGGAGGCCTGTCGATGGTGTAGAACAAACAACAAACCGTTTCTCGGCATCTGTCTGGGTCTACAAGCGGCAGTCATTGAATTCGCGCGAAACGTATTGAATCTCCAATCGGCGAACTCTACAGAAATTGATCCACATACTAGTAGTCCTGTGGTAATAGACATGCCAGAGCACAATCAGGGAATTATGGGGGGAACTATGAGGCTTGGCAAAAGACAAACGCGTTTCTGTAACAATAATTCTGTCCTAAGTAAGTACCAGAATCCATGTTTCAACTTGAGATCAATTTTCTTTTTTCAATGCCACAATATATGATATATTCTTAATATATATATATATATATATATTATTTTATTTTTATATTTTTCTGTACAGAGAAATTGTATGACAATAAAGATGTCATAGAAGAAAGACATAGGCATAGATATGAAATAAATCCGGATTATGTTCCAGATTTAGAAGCAGCTGGTTTAAAATTTGTAGGTGAGTTATATTGCATTTTTTCACACACAATAAAGTTATAGTTTTGGTAAATATAATAGACAATCTTAATTATACATAATTGAGATAATATAATATATATATATATATATATATATATATATATATATATATATATATATATATATACTCTATATAGTCTAACATTTTGTTTAATAGGTCGTGATGACGATGAAAATATACGAATGGAAATCGCCGAATTGGAAGGACATAGTTATTATGTAGCTACGCAGTTTCATCCTGAGTATCTATCAAGGCCTTTAAAACCCTCACCGCCGTTCCTCGGTTTAATTTTAGCCAGTGTAGACAAACTGAAGTATTATGTAGCACGAGGATGTAAATTTTCACCTCGCCAACAGAGCGATAATGAATCAGGTAATAATGAAATAACTAGAAAAAGATATATGAAAAAATAAAAATTTATATTAAATTAACGTAATTAGTATAATTAATATATATTAATATAATTGCGCGCACACACATATATGCAAAATGTATGTTTAATGTAAAAATTAGACATAATTTCAATTTGCATGCAAATTTCTCCAACTTACTCATTTGTCATGTTGATTGTTACAGACGATGACTACATGTTGGAGAAAGTGTCAAAATTGCAGTTGTCTAGTAATGCAAGTAGAAGTGGTAGTAATATTACAGAACTCAATGATACTTTGCATTGAGTGAAATTTTATTATCGCAAATTTATTTTGTATCATTCCATTTTCCTATAATCTGATCCACATGTCTTTCTCTAGTCTTACATAATTCATGATTAAAAATTGAAACATAATAAATACATGAATATGTGATAAGTATATATTTGTACAATATATATA
The DNA here is from genome assembly GCF_030449975.1 of Polyergus mexicanus. NCBI lineage: Eukaryota > Metazoa > Arthropoda > Insecta > Hymenoptera > Formicidae > Polyergus > Polyergus mexicanus. Next base: position 102,219 of record NW_027223357.1, read on the forward strand.
TATATATATATTAATAATATAAATTTAAATCTTGCTATAACTGAAAACAGAAGTTAGAATCCTAATATAGCTTACAAGCAGCAACAACTATAAATACAAATATATAATTTATGATAACTTTAGGAATGAGTCTGTATCTCATATAAGTTACTATGAAATCTCATGTTTTGGTTAAATATATATATGTAAACAGGTTCTTATAGAAAATAGATTTCATCATTTTAATACATCGTCTTATACCAGAGATTTAAATTTATATAATTTTAATAAGTTAAAATGTTATGAGGGAATAAATAGTGTTTATGATATTATAATACACTATTTCAATTGTAAGTCTGCAGTATTCAAACTACATTTTTTATATCGACAAACTAATTTTTTATACGTACAAAGTATTCAGGATGAGGGATAGAGAGAGTGTCCCGAAATATTATAATTTTATTATAATCTCATGTATATCAAACAATTGTTATATTGTACATAATGTATAATGTAGTAGTGTATACCTAATACGAATTTTATTAGATATTATAAGTTTTATATTTTGTAATAAATTATGTCATGTTTAAACGTAAAAATTTCTTGTATGTTTGTATGTATTGATAAAAATATTAATATGTTTCAGATCAAATGAAATATATATGTATATGTGAATCTAGATTTTAAAGATTTAATTTAATTATATACAAGCCGAAATCATAATCTCTTTCTAAAAACATGATTTGTCTTTTATAAATTATATAATGATTATAAAGATTCTTTGAATTATAGCGACAATTAACTTATCATAGTCTAGTCTAGTCTTGTTGATATAATATTAACGAAAAAAGATAATTAATAAAATTAAAATGTTTGAAATATTGCAAAACTTAAAATTTTAATTTGTATTTCTTCTTATAATTATGTTCGCCTGATATTTTACTCATATTTGAGACCTTAAATTTTTGCGGTTTGAATTTTAATTTCAAATTCATATAAAAAAATTATCTATATTAAAAGACGATACAAATGAAAGAAAGTATATAATACAAAAATTTACAAATATCTAGATATGCAACTAGTTATATGAAATCTGATTTGTCAATTCTGGACATGCACATTCTATTGGTTAGAAATTTCACTCATACACATATCTTTCTTTACTACTGAAAGTCTGTGACAAAGCTATAGCTTTGGTACTTTTACCCTATAAAAATCTTGCAGCGCGCAAGCGCGGGCATAACGCTATACTTTACATATCGTGAACCGTGATGCGATTTATACAGTGCAGTGTTAAGTTCGGTTCAATTCATATCCAAGTTGTACTGACATTTACGAACTTGTAGCGGAGTATCCATATTCATCTCAAATCATCGAGAATCAGTTAGCTAAATCATGAAGTATATTCTGGTGACCGGCGGTGTGATCAGCGGCGTGGGCAAGGGTGTCATCGCCAGCTCGTTCGGCACTATCCTCAAACACTGTAACATTCGCGTGACATCCATCAAGATTGATCCTTATATCAATATCGATGCCGGGACGTTCTCGCCCTACGAGCACGGTGAGCGCGATATTAATTTCTGCACATCATTGTGCCATAATATTTGAAAAAACAGCGGTTTTTTCGTTAGCATGTTCGACATCAATCGGTATAAAATTGAGTTCAATTTCCTGTGCTATTGATACGGGACTTTATTGCGATCGCAGCAGTTGCACGTTATTGCGTAAAGATCGCTTCTTCCGTGATTCTAGCTCCTGATTTCTCGTTTCTTAACATTACAGAAATTTTTTTTTCATTTGAATATAATTTATAAAGGGTTATACACACACACACACACGCACACACACACACACACACACACACATATATATATATATATATATACACATGTGTGTTGCGCGAGGTTTAATTCAAATCGTCTTGCCGATATTTCTATCACTGTTTTCTGTCTATTTTTTGATTATCGATAGAAAAGAAATAAATTACAAAATTTTTTATCTGAATAAACCATACAGTTGTGTGATAAAATTGAATAAAAATCGCTAAATTAAATTCCACGATAAGTGAGTGCCTTTATGGCGGTAAAATTTTCAGCCATGTGCTTACGCCATTTTGCATGCTGCCGCCACGCTATTTAATAATTAATTAAGATTTATCGAATGAGGTCAGATGAATTTTTATAGCTATATAAAATATATATGTACACAAATAAAATTAATTACGCATATATATATATATATATATATATATATATATATATATATATATATGTATATATTGTATATAGTGCACTAATAGAAGAATATTCATTTTAAGCCCCAAGTTAATTTATTTTTCTACGCAAATATTCTACACTATACGAATCCATCTGAATATGTTTTTAGGCATCTTCCGGTTCTATACATGCATTTCCTACATTCAAAAAAATGTAGATAGAAAATGTAGAGCTGGAGAGAAAAAGCACAATAAAAAAAGTAACATTAAAATTGATGTTAAAATTGATGTATGTCTTATTTTTAAAAATTATATAATTATATTATATATTATTAATAAAATTAAAGTAATATAATAACATTTTTAACATTTTTTATAAAATTATATATGATTAAATTAATTGCATATAGGATCAAATTAGTACTAAATTATTTCTCATATAGTTTCAACTATTATACAGATAAAGTTTAATAATATATCTGAAACAATTAACTGTGATTGAACAATTAAAAATTATTATTGATCAACAAATTATTTTAATTATTAGAGTATAGTAATTGTTATATAAATATGTTTGCATAATTTCATTCATCCTTTAGAAATGGTTTCTAATGTCCAATGAAGCTTGATGCTTATCACCACATTCCATTGTTCAGTCAAGTAAGCGGTAAAAACATTCCTCGAAGGGAAACATCTTATGTTACTGGGTTTTTATAGACACATCCGCTGTCAGTTTTTTAATTTTGCTTATGTTACTTACTGGAAAGTTTCTGTTTACTCTGTACAACAGGAGAAGTTTATGTACTCGATGATGGTGGTGAAGTGGATCTTGATTTGGGCAATTACGAGCGTTTTCTGGATATCACTCTTCATAAGGACAATAATATAACAACGGGAAAAATTTATCAATATGTTATTACAAAAGAGAGACACGGAGATTATCTAGGAAAAACAGTACAAGGTATATCTCTATTTATATAATATCGCATATTTATATATAAGAAAGAGAAAGAGAGAGAAAAACACAATTTTTGCACAAATTAATAAAGATTGATATTATTTTTTAGTTGTACCTCACATCACTGATGCTATTCAGGAGTGGGTGGAAAGAGTTGCGAATCAGTCTGTAACAGAAGATGGAGCTAAACCAGAGGTATTGCTAATAATATGAATTATTATAATATATAATGTTACATAATTCCATAAGATATGTAAAAATATTAATTTACATAATATTCTTTATATATTTGTGATATATAATTCTAATTACATAATTTATTAATAATGCTTTACAGGTTTGCATAGTGGAATTAGGTGGCACAATAGGCGACATAGAGGGGATGCCGTTTGTAGAAGCATTTAGGCAATTTCAATTTAGAGTGAAGAAAGAAAACTTCTGTGTTGCCCATGTGTCTTTAGTGCCGCAGGTAACTGCGTTACATGCCTACAATCTTTACACACAGGTTACATTCTCGTTTACATATCTCTTCTATATTTTATGTGCATACAATAATAAATGCATAATTAATTTTTGTGAAACTCCCTAAACGTTTTTGTGAAGATAATTTCTGAGTAATTATTGAGATATAAAATACTTTTTAGCCAAAATCAACGGGTGAACCCAAGACGAAACCAACGCAATCTAGTGTGAGGGAGTTACGTGGATTAGGTTTATCACCCGATCTAATAGTTTGTAGATCGGAAACGCCTATTGGCAATTCTGCCAAAGAAAAAATTTCAAATTTCTGTCATGTCGCTCCAGAGCAGGTAATTATCATAAATATTTTTAATGAAGAAATAAACTGTATCGTAATTGATTAATTAAAATTGTTAATGTTTGAAAGTAAGTAATTAATTGATATCAACATTAAGTGACATCAAATATTTTGATCAGGTTATCACTATTCACGACTTAACATCCATATATCGAGTACCACTTCTTATGGAATATCAAGGCGTTATAGAGTTTCTCAATGATCGATTGCAACTGAATATCGGAATACCGCGTCCGCGTTTCTTCATGCGAAAATGGCGAGATTTAGCTGATCGCGTGGATCATTTGCGGAAAGATGTTAACATCGCTCTAGTGGGCAAATATACAAAACTCGAGGATTCCTACGCTTCTGTTACAAAAGCGTTGCAACATGCTGCCATTGAGGCCGGTTATAAATTGAAATTGACGGTACTGTGTCGTAATTATTTGAAATATATATAATTTTATACATATTACATAATCATATTGTACTATTATTTTTTGAATGATTATGCAATAATATTATTGCAGTTTATTGAAGCTGCTAATCTAGAGCAAATTACATTAATGGAAAATCCAGTCTTGTATCATGAGGCTTGGCAACAGCTTTGTAAAAGCAGGTAAATATTTCAATATATTTTTATGGTTCTGTACTTCTCTTATATCCATAATTTTTAATGAAGATACATTTGTTGTGTTTAGTGGCATTATTGTACCAGGTGGCTTCGGTAAAAGAGGATTGGAAGGAAAGATGGAGGCCTGTCGATGGTGTAGAACAAACAACAAACCGTTTCTCGGCATCTGTCTGGGTCTACAAGCGGCAGTCATTGAATTCGCGCGAAACGTATTGAATCTCCAATCGGCGAACTCTACAGAAATTGATCCACATACTAGTAGTCCTGTGGTAATAGACATGCCAGAGCACAATCAGGGAATTATGGGGGGAACTATGAGGCTTGGCAAAAGACAAACGCGTTTCTGTAACAATAATTCTGTCCTAAGTAAGTACCAGAATCCATGTTTCAACTTGAGATCAATTTTCTTTTTTCAATGCCACAATATATGATATATTCTTAATATATATATATATATATATATATATTATTTTATTTTTATATTTTCCTGTACAGAGAAATTGTATGACAATAAAGATGTCATAGAAGAAAGACATAGGCATAGATATGAAATAAATCCGGATTATGTTCCAGATTTAGAAGCAGCTGGTTTAAAATTTGTAGGTGAGTTATATTGCATTTTTTCACACACAATAAAGTTATAGTTTTGGTAAATATAATAGACAATCTTAATTATACATAATTGAGATAATACAATATATATATATATATATATATATATATATATATATATATATGTCAAGCGTTTGCTTTGGGGACAAAATGTCGAGCGAATGAATATTTTGGAGACTTTTGCATACTTCGGGGTCAGGACTCAAAGTATCCATATATTAAATGTTTAATTTGAGGACATTACGCATATATATTAAATGTATAATTCGAGGTCACTAACAGATGGCGCCACTAATATTATAATAATCAAAATAGAGTGTCTCCTGAGTGGGAACGAGGCGGAATACTCCATGTAATTTCTGCTTGTCTTGTAAAAGACGATCAAAATCAATATGCGATTTATTTACAAAAAATGAAGAATTCATTTTGAAAAAAAAAATAGATTAAGTAATAAACTATAAATGTATGATCTCAAATGATGCATTTGTCTTCTGATTATACAGTATATAAAACAGTACTTCATATTTTATACTCTACTTTTAAAGTAAAGATATTGAGTCAATTTTTTTGCAACATGTACAAACATTTTTGCTTATCTTCGATAATATAGAAAAATGAAACACATAAATAAAGTAAAAAAAAAAAATAAGTGCAGACAATAAAAATGATCCAGACATGGACATAACATGTTGCAAATTAAAAAAGTCAATGAAGTTCTACTCTCTCTACATTTTTCTATTTATATTTACTTTCTATTATTATTTAAAAAAAAAACAATATGATATTCAAATCATGCTTTAAATACATTTCAAAAAACTTTATATACGTTAAAAAATATTTATACTTATACATTTAAAATATCGATTTTGACATTCAAAAACTACTTAAACGTTCTAATATTTAAGTTTCAACAATGTTTCATAAACAACAACATATTTTAGAGTCATAACATGTATCAAATAATTTAATGTCATAAATTGTATTACCGAAGATAAGCAAAAACATAAGCTGAAAAATTTATCGTATTTAAAAAAAAAATATTGAATCAATATTATACTTTTTTTGAAAGCAGCTTATAATGTATAAGTTGGTAAATAATATTAGTAAAATAAATTCCCTGTGTGTTTCGCATATTGTATGGTTATATACACCAGCAAAAATGGTGTTTGGTGGCGGGTGTGTATGTACAGTCGAAAGCATCACCGTATACAAATGAAAATCGCGTACGCACATGTAATTTGAAGCGCAAAGAAAATCAAGGAGTGAAGGAGAAAGTGGAAGGAGGCGGGGGGGGGGGGTATTCCGATATTCATTGCATCGCATGTCGCACGATCGAGAGAGAAAGCAATGCAAAACGTAATGTCGGCTAGTGGTGTCCAATAGCTATCTCACTCGCTCTACGCTTGAATGCAGCGCGTGTAGCGAGACAGCTATAAGACACCGCGCTGTCTTTATCATTATCTCGTTATCTCATTTTGATCTCATACTTCTCTTTTTTATTAAAATGATCTTTTGTCAAATTAAAGACAAAGAAAATTGACAATTTATTATTTAAGAGCAACTTAAATAATTAATAAATTTAACTTGTAGGGATATCTTTAAAGCTTGTGGTAAATAATAACGATTAAGATCTGAAACACCCGACTTTCCTTGGATCGAGCCGACAACAATGCTATCGCGCGGCTCGATACTCTTGCGAGATAGCGGCGAAACGCGATATTCTCCTAAGATCAAATGACAAAAGTCGCGCCGCCAGATTTCCAATATATATTGTATATAAAATATAGTTAAAACGCGATATCTCAGAAACTATGATATAATAGAGTTATGCAATTAAAACTAGAGTTATGAAATCTTTACTTTTCTTTTTCGTCTTATCGAGTATGGTTCGGAACTTAAGATTTTTTACTAGAACTTGTATTTATTAAATTTTTCATAAAAGTATATTAATTTTAAAAATTCGATCTTTCGGTAATTATAATAGCTAGGACCATGCGGTTTTCGCGATTATATTTGTCTTATCGAATGTAATTCAAAACTCTAACATTTTCGATCAAAACTCGTGTTTTTCAAATTTTTTTATAAAAGTATATTAATTTTAAAAATTCGATATTTCGGTAACTATAATAGCTAGAACCATGCGGTTTTCGCGATTATACTTGTTTTATCGAATATAATTCAGAACTCCGACATTTTTAATCAGAACTCGTGATTTCCAAAATTTTTTATAAAAGTATATTAATTTTAAAAATTCAATATTTCGGTAACTATAATAGCTAGGACCATACGGTTTTCGCGATTATATTTATCTTATCGAATGTAATTCAGAACTCTGACATTTTCGATCAGAACTCGTCATTTCGAAAATATCTCTGATATTTGAAGTTAATTTTTTAAACTAAAAACTGCAGAACTCTTGCAAAAAAGTATGAGGAACTATGTAACTATTCAAAAGAGCATCAGAACTATGCTCAGGACTATTTAATTTTGATGTGTCAAAAATCGTGAAGTTGGCACCCCCATTTTTCGAAATCTGCTTTCATTGTGATAATGGACAGAACTCTTTATAAAAATTATCAAGAACTCTTTCTTTTGTTCTAAATAACTCAGAACTCTTAACAGAACTATGGTATCGTAACATAGGGGTGCCACTTCACACATCCATATACGTATGTATGATTTTCGGTTGTTTACGCGTACACACACATCTAACGGACACCATTCATACCGGCACGTGTATGTACATACATGGCTATTGTCTTTTGTAAATCGTTCTTCTCCCTCTCCCCCGTCGCACGCCGAGCACTCATGTAACATTAAACTGTTTCTTTTCGCCGCGTAAGATTGGGTTGTTTCGTCGCGCAATTGTACTCGCGCGGATTGATTGATTTTTATTAATTAATTTCTTATTAATTATTGCAAAAATCGCATGAAATGGTAAAAAACCTTCCTATTCAGTTTAACCCGCTTCACATGCAGGTGATGAGTGGGGCGCAAATTACCGAACACTTTCTTACATAGTAATATTTTTACAACAAATTAAAAATAAAAGGTAAATATGCATTGTTGTGCCTCCGTGGAGGTACAGAGATTTTGTTGAGATCGTTGGCCAATTGGAACTTAGCAGCTCAGGATCGTACAGGGTCTTCTCGTCGCTTTCATTAATTATGGAATCGTATTAGAATAAAAGGTCGTTTATTCGAATACATTAACTTTAAATCTTCTTTTCTTTCTCGCACTTTAACTCGGCTTATCGCGGTATAGAGTTGCTTCGCATGTCTGATATCGCGGCTGCCGTCGCAAGATCAGCTGAGAAGTTCTTTATTAATAAACCATTTACGTTTGTCCGTCTCGTGGTTACTATTGTTAATCTATTCGCACTATATAATTGTATGATTATAACTGTTTCGTGTGATTTTGCGATTAAGACTGCCTAGCGCTCGTTTGAGATGGGTAGTTTTATCACCTCCTGTTTGATTCGTTTTCGGAGGGGATAGCTTAGCGACAGGACCATAGGTGGTCGTGTCGCTCGATTTTGGGTGGAAAAAACCCGGATGCAAGCTATGTATATTCTTTGCCTGCATTTCCGGCGGGTCGTTCTTCAAGTCTTGCGATCGCGTGGCCTCCGCGCGTGCCTCGCTTTGTCAGCGGTTGCGCTCGTAATTTTATACGTCTTCCTCGGCTTGGAGTTATAGTTGGAAGACGTTAAATAATATTTAATAATTAATAATTATGCTAATTTGGTTATAGCCGTTTTGGGCTATAACATCATATTAAGGTCCCACCCCCGCAGGATAGTGATGTTGACATACATATGTTGTCAAAGTCATCGTCCTAAATGACCTTGACCTTGAAATAAGTGGCGGTCGCGATTCATTAAAAAGTTATTAACAAAAAAAGATGGTAATTATGCAGTATAGGGGAGCCAGCTCCGATGACCTTGACTTTGACATGTGTTGTCAAGGACATGACCCCGAGTAACTTTTTCTTCTAATTTAATCGTCGCTCGTTGCTTATTAAAAAGTTATTACCAAAAAAATTTTGAAATATACCAAAGATATACATGGACAGGAAGCACGCGCGCGCGCACACACGCACACGGGGGGTGCAAGGGGGGCCTTCGGCCCCCCTCCCGCACCCACCCCGCCGGTAGACAGGGTGGACCTTGCTTTCTTTACAATGTATCACGTACTTTGTAAGTTGTAAAGCGAGGTCCACCCTACCTACCGGCGGGGAGGATGCGGGAGGGGGGCCGAAGGCCCCCCTTGCACCGCCCGTGTGTGTGTGTGCGCGCGCGCGCGTGCTTTCTGTCCATGCATGTACTTTGGTATATTTCAAATTTTTTTTGTTAATAACTTTTTAATAAGCAACGAGCGACGATTAAATTAGAAGAAAAAGTTACTTAAATTTATGTCCTTGACAACTATATCAAGGTCAGTGAAATCGGTGAGGTTGCCCTTAATCTTAAGCTTTACTATCTTTTTTGTTAATATTTTTTTAATGAATAGCAACCGCCACTTATTTCAAGATTAAGGTCATTCAGGACGATGACGTTGATAACATATGTCAAAGTCAACGTCATCCGTGAGTGTATCTGCAAACACATATTAGCCAATTACTTCCTTTAGTACTGATACAAAGTGGTAAATTTCTCAAACTTCTTTATTCTTATAACTTATTCTTATAACTTTTTAATAAATAATGACCGCCGATTAAGTTATAAGGAAAAGTTACTCAGGGTCATGTCCTTGACAACATATGTCAAAGTCAAGGTCATCGGAGCTGGCTCCTCTATACTGCATAATTACCATCTTTTTTTGTTAATAACTTTTTAACGAATCGCGACCGCCACTTATTTCAAGGTCAAGGTCACTTAGGACGATGATGTTGACAACATATGTTAACATCACTATCCTGTGGAGGTGGGACCTTAATATGCATATTTACCAAATAAAAATATTTTAAATAAAAAATTTATTTTTTCATAACAAATATATTTTTGTTTACATTAATTATTTAATTAATTAATTAATTTTTGTAAACATTGCAATCTAATAGTAAAAACTTTAAGTAATTATGATACTTAATTTAAGTAAATTAAAATAAATAATAAATTTAAGTAAATAATTGTTTCATGTAATGGTGTTTTATGCGATATTCTTATATTAGAAAATAATGCCTTTAGAGTTTTTAATAGAGTCTTTTTCTCTAAGTATTTTTATATATATATTATATATATATAAGAAACTGAATTTGTTGCTCGTCTTAAAGTATTAAAAATCGATACTTTGTCCCCGCGGATCCTATATGACGCGCTTTCCTAATATATAAATTAACTAAAAGAATTTGTTGCTCGCATGTTTTGGGTATTAAAATAATCTGTGGACAATATACTATCGAGATATATAAAAGTCTGAATTTGTTGCTCTTTACAGAATACATATGATTATCTTTTATCGTTCTATATCTCGAAATTTCATTTTTGTTAATTTCAAACAGTTTTGCATATATGTATATATATAAAAAGGCATAGTAGTGTCTTACGCCAATATGTAGTATATATGTTTCTTGAAAAGAGAAGCCTTTTCATGTCATCGTGCCGAAATGTTCGGCAGCGCTTTGTATTGTCTGAAAGTAGATAAAGGCACGTTTTGTTTTGACATCGGATCCGCGTCGCGCACGACTATCTCGCGTTCCTTCTTTTTTATAGATTCTTATATATTTCGATAGTACATCGTCCACAGATTATTTTAGTACCCAAAACATGCGAGCAACAAATTCTTTTAGTTAATTTATATATTAGGAAAGCGCGTCATATAGGATCCGCGGCGACAAAGTATCGATTTTTAATACTTTAAGACGAGCAACAAATTCAGTTTCTCATATATTTCGATAGTATATTGTCTACAGATTATTTTAGTACCAAAAACATGCGAGCAATACATTTTTTTATTTACTTTTACTTCGCGCAAGTGAATGGTACGGCGCGGCGAGACTGAGTATATAGTGGTATTAATTAAATAATATACTTTTTTTAAAATATTTTTATGTTATTTTAGAGCAACAAAATAGCAACAAATTCTAGTGTATTTTATTTTTTGATTCGAGCATTCTATATATTTTTTTCACTATGGGGGGAGCTGGCTTAATGTCAAGCTAGCACCCCCCACTTTGAATGTAAATTCCTGCTAAACGGTTTGAGCAACAAAATTCGGACTACGGCAACTAATTAGCACATAATTAGCACTAAATTATTTGATGTATTTGACTTAATTTGGCGTTGGTGGGGGGGGGGGGCTAACTTAATATGGGTTAATATCAAGCTAGTTCCTAGACTTAAACAGTTATTTCAAGATTTAAAACTTGTGTATACAGTTAATTTAAAAAAGATTTCAAGTTTAAACGCGCATAATTCATAGACAGAATAAGAACTTCCTCTTTGCATAATTTGGGAACTGTCTCCAAAGTATTCGTTTATTATACAAAAGAGATCACAACTTCCGTACAATAATTTATTAGCGTGTGCTAGAATCAAAATAGAATAAAAAATTCTAAACAAAAATAAGGCTGCAATAGTTTTTGAGTTATAAGTTATCAAAGTTTACCACTGATATCGCGTAGATCTCACGTGCTCAGGCGCCTAACTACATATAGACGTACCGATTCGTCATTGATTTTTTCAATCAATAAAATAAAATCAGCCTTGCCGTAAAAATCAATATCACAATTATTTCAAAAATGAATAACAGATGACATCGGCACATGTGTCTAAATACAGCGCGAAAATTCTTATAATTAAAAGTTTTTCTTCAATATTTTATAATTCATTGATATAAAATATTGAAGAAAAACTTTTATATATAGAAAAGTATTGTCTTATTATTATATTTGGGCATTCTTATATACGGACGCTCCTGAGACAAAGCGTCGCGTTCCTTAGTTACGTGTATCTGGCGACTCGTTGCTAACGCACGAGCGGTGAGTGGGGGGCAATAGGCGTGAGTCACGAAATCGGGCCAAAATGTGCAAGTAAATCCCAGCACTGATATACATTTGTCCTTAAACTATGCGGAAAATATATGGGAAATATTATATATGCAGAATATCTCATAAAATCTATACAATAATTTATGAGCGTGTTGTAGAGGAAAAATATATCCATGTATATAAATTTCCATTTTATATAGGAGTTGCATAATTTGGGACCTGTCTCTAAAGTATCCGTTTATTATATATACATTTGTCCTCAAAGTATGCGGTAAATATATGAAAGATCTTATATATGTAGAATATCTCATAAAATCCATAAAATAATTTATTAGCGCGTTGTAGAGGTAAAATAGAATAAAACATTGTTATACAAAAATGTTGAGTCTGCCATAATTTTTGGGTTATAAGTGATCAAAGTTTGCCAATGATATGTAGAACTTAGGCGCTTAGGCGGATAACTAAACATACACGCGTACCGATCTGTTATTCATTTTTTAAACAACATAATGTAATACACAGTTTAAAAAAAAAATGTTAGTTGCAAATTACATATTTTTTGTTAAAAACAAAACTATATATTTTTTTATACCAAGTAATTTCTGTCATTATTTTGTGCATAAAAGTGTTAAAGTATGATCATCGAGAAATGCAATATTACGAGATATTTATTAGTTTTATATATGTAAGCTTGTCAAATTAAAATATTAAATATCTCGTAAACTGTTAACTTTTTGATCATATTACCTTTATAATTTTTTATGCAGAATATTATGAGGAATCGATTTCTATAAAATAATATAGTTGTTCTATTTAAACAATTTAAGGTAACCTTGCCCTGACTTTGACGTCACCTAAGGTCAAACCATAGGTATTATTTTATATGTTCCCCTTCAAATCATAAAACTTTTGTTTTAAACATTTTTATCTACCGGGCTCAGCTTTTTAGATATTCGGTTCGAATGTTTAAAATAGGACACCCTGTATATATATAAACACTATATAAAGACATTATTTTCTAATGTTATTATTTTCTGTTTATAAATAAAGTCATTTAATTTATTGTCAATATTGTGTGCATAATAAAATTATTTATATAAAAAGTACAATTTATATGTGTATATAAGGTGCGGGAAACTTCTCTTAATGCGGGTAAAGTGCGGAATAGAAATGCTGAATGTAATTCTGTATTATTTTGCGGTTTTTGTAATAATTTACGAGAAATTAGTAACAACACAATTTCTTCGGCGGTTTAGCAATGTCACCAGCTCTGTGACTCGTCGTTCCATCGCGGATTTGTGACGATTTTCTAACAATTTTTATCTCCGTTAATTGAGATTCTCCATTAATCTTCGCATTTTATTTTCCACATTAATATTATATGTATAATAATCTTGTCTTGCGTCTGAAACTAACTTATTACGTTTGTTTATCATATATAAGAATCGCATAATATGGGAACGGTTTCCAAAGTATTCGTTTATTATACAGAGTGTCGCACAACTTTCGTACAATAATTTACTAACGCATTCTAAAAAGTGAAGTAAAAAATTTTAATACAAAAATGTTGAGGCAATAGTTTTTGAATTATAAGCGATCAAATTTGCCAATGATATCGCATAAAACTAGTGCGACCCATAACTAAACATACGCGTACCGGTCTGTCAACTGTTATTGATTTTTTCAAACAACAAAATAAAATCAGCTGTGCCGCAAAAATTAATATCACACTGACTTGAAAAAAAACATGTATGCATAGTTACAAGCCTGACCGCGCGAGTCCTTTGCGGTATCATTGGCAAACTTTGATCAATTATAACTCAAAAATTATTGCAGCCTCAACATTTTTGTATTAGAATTTTTTACTCTATTTTTACGTCTAGAATACACTAATAAATTATTTTATGGATTTTATGAGATATTCTACATATATAAGATCTTTCATATATTTACCGCATACTTTGAGGACAAATGTATATATAATAAACGGATACTTTGGAGACAGGTCCCAAATTATGCAACTCCTATATAAAATGGAAATTTATATACATGGATATATTTTTCCTCTACAACACGCTCATAAATTATTGTATGGATTTTATGAGATATTCTGCATATATAATATTTCCCATATATTTTCCGCATAGTTTAAGGACAAATGTATGTAATAAACGGATACTTTTTTATATATAAAAGTTTTTCTTCAATATTTTATATCAATGAATTATAAAATATTGAAGAAAAACTTTTAATTATAAGAATTTTCGCGCTGTATTTAGAAAAGTATTGTCTTATTATTATATTTGGGCATTCTTACATATAAACGCTCCTGAGACGAAGCGCCGCGGTCCTTAGTTACGCATATCTGGCGACTCGTTGCTAGCGTACGAGCGATGAGTGGGGGGCAATAGGCGTGAGTCACGAAATCGGGCCAAAATGTGCTTGTAAATCCCAGCACTGCTTTAGAGACAGATCTCAAATTATATAATTCCTATACATGGTGACCCATTTTAATGTACCACCTTCAGAAACTTTTATTTTTGATTGTAGAAAAAAATACTTCAGACAAAAGTTGTTTGGTTCGAAGGGGGACATAAGATGGTGTCATTGGTTTGACCTGGGATAATCTTTTGTAGGTCACATAAAGGTCACCTTGAATTTTTTAATTGGAACACCCTATATATTTTTGCATATTCTTGTAACTTATCTCGAGAGCTTTTCAAAACACTATAACAAAATATTTTTCCTTTAAGTATTTGTTGAGTTATAAGGCTTGAAAGTTAACAATTTTTTGACATAAAATGTAAAATATCTTGAGAAACATTTAATTTTCGATAATATTACCTTAATACTTTTATGCACAAAATAATGAGACCAATCAAGTGGTGTAAAAAAAACACATAGTTGATCTAAAAAAAAATATGTTGCAAATTAGATATTTTTTTTTTTAAGGCAACTATTTTCTTTACACCACAATTTAGCAACTATTTTCTTTACACCACTTGATTGATCTTATTATTCCGTGCATAAAAGTATTAAGGTAATATTATCGAAAATTAAATGTTTCTCAAGATATTTTACATTTTATGTCAAAAAATTGTTAAGTTTCAAGCCTTATAATTCAATTACTTAAAGGAAAAATATTTTGTTATAGTGTTTTGAAAAGCTCACGAGATAAGCTACAGGAATATGCAAAAATATATAGGGTGTTCCGATTAAAAAATTCAAGGTGACCTTTATGTGACCTACAAAAGATTATCCCAGGTCAAACCAATGACACCATCTTATGTCCCCCTTCGAACCAAACAACTTTTGTCTGAAGTATTTTTTTCTACAATCAAAAATAAAAAAGTTTCTGAAGGTGGTACATTAAAATGGGTCATCCTGTATAGGAATTATATAATTTGAGATCTGTCTCTAAAGTATCCGTTTATTATATACATTTGTCCTTAAACTATGCGGAAAATATATGGGAAATATTATATATGCAGAATATCTCATAAAATCCATACAATAATTTATGAGCGTGTTGTAGAGGAAAAATATATCCATGTATATAAATTTCCATTTTATATAAGAGTTGCATAATTTGGGACCTGTCTCCAAAGTATCCGTTTATTATATATACATTTGTCCTCAAAGTATGCGGTAAATATATGAAAGATCTTATATATGTAGAATATCTCATAAAATCCATAAAATAATTTATTAGCGCGTTGTAGAGGTAAAATAGAATAAAACATTGCAATACAAAAATGTTGAGTCTGCCATAATTTTTGGGTTATAAGTGATCAAAGTTTGCCAATGATATGTAGAACTTAGGCGCTTAGGCGGATAACTAAACATACACGCGTACCGATCTGTTATTCATTTTTTAAATAACATAATGTAATACACAGTTTAAAAAAAAAATGTTAGTTGCAAATTACATATTTTTTGTTAAAAACAAAACTATATATTTTTTTATACCAAGTAATTTCTGTCATTATTTTGTGCATAAAAGTGTTAAAGTATGATCATCGAGAAATGCAATATTACGAGATATTTATTAGTTTATGTAAGCTTGTCAAATTAAAATATTAAATATCTCGTAAACTGTTAACTTTTTGATCATATTATCTTTATAATTTTTTATGCAGAATATTACGAGGAATCGATTTCTATAAAAAAATATAGTTGTTCTATTTAAACAATTTAAGGTAACCTTGCCCTGACTTTGACGTCACCTAAGGTCAAACCATAGGTATTATTTTACATGTTCCCCTTCAAATCATAAAACTTTTGTTTTAAACATTTTTATCTACCGGGCTCAGTTTTTTTAGATATTCGGTTCGAATGTTTAAAATAGGACACCCTGTATATATATAAACACTATATAAAGACATTATTTTCTAATGTTATTATTTTCTGTTTATAAATAAAGTCATTTAATTTATTGTCAATATTGTGTGCATAATAAAATTATTTATATAAAAAGTACAATTTATATGTGTATATAAGGTGCGAGAAACTTCTCTTAATGCGGGTAAAGTGCGGAATAGAAATGCTGAATGTAATTCTGTATTATTTTGCGGTTTTTGTAATAATTTACGAGAAATTAGTAACAACACAATTTCTTCGGCGGTTTAGCAATGTCACCAGCTCTGTGACTCGTCGTTCCATCGCGGATTTGTGACGATTTTCTAACAATTTTTATCTCCGTTAATTGAGATTCTCCATTAATCTTCGCATTTTATTTTCCACATTAATATTATATGTATAATAATCTTGTCTTGCGTCTGAAACTAACTTATTACGTTTGTTTATCATATATAAGAATCGCATAATATGGGAACGGTTTCCAAAGTATTCGTTTATTATACAGAGTGTCGCACAACTTTCGTACAATAATTTACTAACGCATTCTAAAAAGTGAAGTAAAAAATTTTAATACAAAAATGTTGAGGCAATAGTTTTTGAATTATAAGCGATCAAATTTGCCAATGATATCGCATAAAACTAGTGCGACCCATAACTAAACATGCGCGTACCGATCTGTCAACTGTTATTGATTTTTTCAAACAACAAAATAAAATCAGCTGTGCCGCAAAAATTAATATCACACTGACTTGAGAAAAAACATGTATGCATAGTTACAAGCCTGACCGCGCGAGTTCTTTGCGGTATCATTGGCAAACTTTGATCAATTATAACTCAAAAATTATTGCAGCCTCAACATTTTTGTATTAGAATTTTTTACTCTGTTTTTACGTCTAGAATACACTAATAAATTATTTTATGGATTTTATGAGATATTCTACATATATAAGATCTTTCATATATTTACCGCATACTTTGAGGACAAATGTATATATAATAAACGGATACTTTGGAGACAAGTCCCAAATTATGCAATTCCTATATAAAATAGAAATTTATATACGTATTTTCTCAAAGTAAGAAATTAATATAAAGAAGACTTTAAATTTAAATATATATTTTGTGAATAGAATAAAAATTTCTATCACATAGGAGAATCGCATATTTTGGGAACTGTCTCCGAAGTATCTGTTCATTATATATATATATTAATTCTGAAAGTATACTGTTAATATAAGAAAGACCTCAAATTTAAACGCATGTTTTGAGGACAGGATAAAATTTTCCGTCATATATGTAAATCGCATAATTTCGGGACTGTCTCCGAAGTATTGCTTATTATATATATATTTCAGTCCTCAAAGTATGCATTGTATATAAGAAACCTATATAATTTTAAAATTATTGACTTATAAATAATTTTATAAATTGGGATATGTTATTGAGGTTGTATTACACACATTTATAACTAAAATCGAAGTGGTCTCAAAGTATACGCTTGACATATATATATATATATATACATATATATATATATATATATATATATACTCTATATAGTCTAACATTTTGTTTAATAGGTCGTGATGACGATGAAAATATACGAATGGAAATCGCCGAATTGGAAGGACATAGTTATTATGTAGCTACGCAGTTTCATCCTGAGTATCTATCAAGGCCTTTAAAACCCTCACCGCCGTTCCTCGGTTTAATTTTAGCCAGTGTAGACAAACTGAAGTATTATGTAGCACGAGGATGTAAATTTTCACCTCGCCAACAGAGCGATAATGAATCAGGTAATAATGAAATAACTAGAAAAAGATATATAAAAAAATAAAAATTTATATTAAATTAACGTAATTAGTATAATTAATATATATTAATATAATTGCGCGCACACACATATATGCAAAATGTATGTTTAATGTAAAAATTAGACATAATTTCAATTTGCATGCAAATTTCTCCAACTTACTCATTTGTCATGTTGATTGTTACAGACGATGACTACATGTTGGAGAAAGTGTCAAAATTGCAGTTGTCTAGTAATGCAAGTAGAAGTGGTAGTAATATTACAGAACTCAATGATACTTTGCATTGAGTGAAATTTTATTATCGCAAATTTATTTTGTATCATTCCATTTTCCTATAATCTGATCCACATGTCTTTCTCTAGTCTTACATAATTCATGATTAAAAATTGAAACATAATAAATACATGAATATGTGATAAGTATATATTTGTACAATATATATATATATATATATTAATAATATAAATTTAAATCTTGCTATAACTGAAAACAGAAGTTAGAATCCTAATATAGCTTACAAGCAGCAACAACTATAAATACAAATATATAATTTATGATAACTTTAGGAATGAGTCTGTATCTCATACAAGTTACTATGAAATCTCATGTTTTGGTTAAATATATATATGTAAACAGGTTCTTATAGAAAATAGATTTCATCATTTTAATACATCGTCTTATACCAGAGATTTAAATTTATATAATTTTAATAAGTTAAAAGGTTATGAGAGAATAAATAGTGTTTATGATATTATAATACACTATTTCAATTGTAAGTCTGCAGTATTCAAACTACATCTTTTATATCGACAAATTAGTTTTTTATACGTACAAAGTATTCAGGATGAGGGATAGAGAGAGTGTCCCGAAATATTATAATTTTATTATAATCTCATGTATATCAAACAATTGTTATATTGTACATAATGTATAATGTAGTAGTGTATACCTAATACGAATTTTATTAGATATTATAAGTTTTATATTTTGTAATAAATTATGTCATGTTTAAACGTAAAAATTTCTTGTATGTTTGTATGTATTGATAAAAATATTAATATGTTTCAGATCAAATGAAATATATATGTATATGTGAATCTAGATTTTAAAGATTTAATTTAATTATATACAAGCCGAAATCATAATCTCTTTCTAAAAACATGATTTGTCTTTTATAAATTATATAATGATTATAAAGATTCTTTGAATTATAGCGACAATTAACTTATCATAGTCTAGTCTAGTCTTGTTGATATAATATTAACGAAAAAAGATAATTAATAAAATTAAAATGTTTGAAATATTGCAAAACTTAAAATTTTAATTTGTATTTCTTCTTATAATTATGTTCGCCTGATATTTTACTCATATTTGAGACCTTAAATTTTTGCGGTTTGAATTTTAATTTCAAATTCATATAAAAAAATTATCTATATTAAAAGACGATACAAATGAAAGAAAGTATATAATACAAAAATTTACAAATATCTAGATATGCAACTAGTTATATGAAATCTGATTTGTCAATTCTGGACATGCACATTCTATTGGTTAGAAATTTCACTCATACACATATCTTTCTTTACTACTGAAAGTCTGTGACAAAGCTATAGCTTTGGTACTTTTACCCTATAAAAATCTTGCAGCGCGCAAGCGCGGGCATAACGCTATACTTTACATATCGTGAACCGTGATGCGATTTATACAGTGCAGTGTTAAGTTCGGTTCAATTCATATCCAAGTTGTACTGACATTTACGAACTTGTAGCGGAGTATCCATATTCATCTCAAATCATCGAGAATCAGTTAGCTAAATCATGAAGTATATTCTGGTGACCGGCGGTGTGATCAGCGGCGTGGGCAAGGGTGTCATCGCCAGCTCGTTCGGCACTATCCTCAAACACTGTAACATTCGCGTGACATCCATCAAGATTGATCCTTATATCAATATCGATGCCGGGACGTTCTCGCCCTACGAGCACGGTGAGCGCGATATTAATTTCTGCACATCATTGTGCCATAATATTTGAAAAAACAGCGGTTTTTTCGTTAGCATGTTCGACATCAATCGGTATAAAATTGAGTTCAATTTCCTGTGCTATTGATACGGGACTTTATTGCGATCGCAGCAGTTGCACGTTATTGCGTAAAGATCGCTTCTTCCGTGATTCTAGCTCCTGATTTCTCGTTTCTTAACATTACAGAAATTTTTTTTTCATTTGAATATAATTTATAAAGGGTTATACACACACACACACACGCACACACACACACACACACACACATATATATATATATATATATATATACACATGTGTGTTGCGCGAGGTTTAATTCAAATCGTCTTGCCGATATTTCTATCTCTGTTTTCTGTCTATTTTTTGATTATCGATAGAAAAGAAATAAATTACAAAATTTTTTATCTGAATAAACCATACAGTTGTGTGATAAAATTGAATAAAAATCGCTAAATTAAATTCCACGATAAGTGAGTGCCTTTATGGCGGTAAAATTTTCAGCCATGTGCTTACGCCATTTTGCATGCTGCCGCCACGCTATTTAATAATTAATTAAGATTTATCGAATGAGGTCAGATGAATTTTTATAGCTATATAAAATATATATGTACACAAATAAAATTAATTACGCATATATATATATATATATATATGTATATATTGTATATAGTGCAATAATAGAAGAATATTCATTTTAAGCCCCAAGTTAATTTATTTTTCTACGCAAATATTCTACACTATACGAATCCATCTGAATATGTTTTTAGGCATCTTCCGGTTCTATACATGCATTTCCTACATTCAAAAAAATGTAGATAGAAAATGTAGAGCTGGAGAGAAAAAGCACAATAAAAAAAGTAACATTAAAATTGATGTTAAAATTGATGTATGTCTTATTTTTAAAAATTATATAATTATATTATATATTATTAATAAAATTAAAGTAATATAATAACATTTTTAACATTTTTTATAAAATTATATATGATTAAATTAATTGCATATAGGATCAAATTAGTACTAAATTATTTCTCATATAGTTTCAACTATTATACAGATAAAGTTTAATAATATATCTGAAACAATTAACTGTGATTGAACAATTAAAAATTATTATTGATCAACAAATTATTTTAATTATTAGAGTATAGTAATTGTTATATAAATATGTTTGCATAATTTCATTCATCCTTTAGAAATGGTTTCTAATGTCCAATGAAGCTTGATGCTTATCACCACATTCCATTGTTCAGTCAAGTAAGCGGTAAAAACATTCCTCGAAGGGAAACATCTTATGTTACTGGGTTTTTATAGACACATCCGCTGTCAGTTTTTTAATTTTGCTTATGTTACTTACTGGAAAGTTTCTGTTTACTCTGTACAACAGGAGAAGTTTATGTACTCGATGATGGTGGTGAAGTGGATCTTGATTTGGGCAATTACGAGCGTTTTCTGGATATCACTCTTCATAAGGACAATAATATAACAACGGGAAAAATTTATCAACATGTTATTACAAAAGAGAGACACGGAGATTATCTAGGAAAAACAGTACAAGGTATATCTCTATTTATATAATATCGCATATTTATATATAAGAAAGAGAAAGAGAGAGAAAAACACAATTTTTGCACAAATTAATAAAGATTGATATTTTTTAGTTGTACCTCACATCACTGATGCTATTCAGGAGTGGGTGGAAAGAGTTGCGAATCAGTCTGTAACAGAAGATGGAGCTAAACCAGAGGTATTGCTAATAATATGAATTATTATAATATATAATGTTACATAATTCCATAAGATATGTAAAAATATTAATTTACATAATATTCTTTATATATTTGTGATATATAATTCTAATTACATAATTTATTAATAATGCTTTACAGGTTTGCATAGTGGAATTAGGTGGCACAATAGGCGACATAGAGGGGATGCCGTTTGTAGAAGCATTTAGGCAATTTCAATTTAGAGTGAAGAAAGAAAACTTCTGTGTTGCCTATGTGTCTTTAGTGCCGCAGGTAACTGCGTTACATGCCTACAATCTTTACACACAGGTTACATTCTCGTTTACATATCTCTTCTATATTTTATGTGCATACAATAATAAATGCATAATTAATTTTTGTGAAACTCCCTAAACGTTTTTGTGAAGATAATTTCTGAGTAATTATTGAGATATAAAATACTTTTTAGCCAAAATCAACGGGTGAACCCAAGACGAAACCAACGCAATCTAGTGTGAGGGAGTTACGTGGATTAGGTTTATCACCCGATCTAATAGTTTGTAGATCGGAAACGCCTATTGGCAATTCTGCCAAAGAAAAAATTTCAAATTTCTGTCATGTCGCTCCAGAGCAGGTAATTATCATAAATATTTTTAATGAAGAAATAAACTGTATCGTAATTGATTAATTAAAATTGTTAATGTTTGAAAGTAAGTAATTAATTGATATCAACATTAAGTGACATCAAATATTTTGATCAGGTTATCACTATTCACGACTTAACATCCATATATCGAGTACCACTTCTTATGGAATATCAAGGCGTTATAGAGTTTCTCAATGATCGATTGCAACTGAATATCGGAATACCGCGTCCGCGTTTCTTCATGCGAAAATGGCGAGATTTAGCTGATCGCGTGGATCATTTGCGGAAAGATGTTAACATCGCTCTAGTGGGCAAATATACAAAACTCGAGGATTCCTACGCTTCTGTTACAAAAGCGTTGCAACATGCTGCCATTGAGGCCGGTTATAAATTGAAATTGACGGTACTGTGTCGTAATTATTTGAAATATATATAATTTTATACATATTACATAATCATATTGTACTATTATTTTTTGAATGATTATGCAATAATATTATTGCAGTTTATTGAAGCTGCTAATCTAGAGCAGATTACATTAATGGAAAATCCAGTCTTGTATCATGAGGCTTGGCAACAGCTTTGTAAAAGCAGGTAAATATTTCAATATATTTTTATGGTTCTGTACTTCTCTTATATCCATAATTTTTAATGAAGATACATTTGTTGTGTTTAGTGGCATTATTGTACCAGGTGGCTTCGGTAAAAGAGGATTGGAAGGAAAGATGGAGGCCTGTCGATGGTGTAGAACAAACAACAAACCGTTTCTCGGCATCTGTCTGGGTCTACAAGCGGCAGTCATTGAATTCGCGCGAAACGTATTGAATCTCCAATCGGCGAACTCTACAGAAATTGATCCACATACTAGTAGTCCTGTGGTAATAGACATGCCAGAGCACAATCAGGGAATTATGGGGGGAACTATGAGGCTTGGCAAAAGACAAACGCGTTTCTGTAACAATAATTCTGTCCTAAGTAAGTACCAGAATCCATGTTTCAACTTGAGATCAATTTTCTTTTTTCAATGCCACAATATATGATATATTCTTAATATATATATATATATATATATTATTTTATTTTTATATTTTTCTGTACAGAGAAATTGTATGACAATAAAGATGTCATAGAAGAAAGACATAGGCATAGATATGAAATAAATCCGGATTATGTTCCAGATTTAGAAGCAGCTGGTTTAAAATTTGTAGGTGAGTTATATTGCATTTTTTCACACACAATAAAGTTATAGTTTTGGTAAATATAATAGACAATCTTAATTATACATAATTGAGATAATACAATATATATATATATATATATATATATATATATATATATATATATATACTCTATATAGTCTAACATTTTGTTTAATAGGTCGTGATGACGATGAAAATATACGAATGGAAATCGCCGAATTGGAAGGACATAGTTATTATGTAGCTACGCAGTTTCATCCTGAGTATCTATCAAGGCCTTTAAAACCCTCACCGCCGTTCCTCGGTTTAATTTTAGCCAGTGTAGACAAACTGAAGTATTATGTAGCACGAGGATGTAAATTTTCACCTCGCCAACAGAGCGATAATGAATCAGGTAATAATGAAATAACTAGAAAAAGATATATAAAAAAATAAAAATTTATATTAAATTAACGTAATTAGTATAATTAATATATATTAATATAATTGCGCGCACACACATATATGCAAAATGTATGTTTAATGTAAAAATTAGACATAATTTCAATTTGCATGCAAATTTCTCCAACTTACTCATTTGTCATGTTGATTGTTACAGACGATGACTACATGTTGGAGAAAGTGTCAAAATTGCAGTTGTCTAGTAATGCAAGTAGAAGTGGTAGTAATATTACAGAACTCAATGATACTTTGCATTGAGTGAAATTTTATTATCGCAAATTTATTTTGTATCATTCCATTTTCCTATAATCTGATCCACATGTCTTTCTCTAGTCTTACATAATTCATGATTAAAAATTGAAACATAATAAATACATGAATATGTGATAAGTATATATTTGTACAATATATATATATATATATATTAATAATATAAATTTAAATCTTGCTATAACTGAAAACAGAAGTTAGAATCCTAATATAGCTTACAAGCAGCAACAACTATAAATACAAATATATAATTTATGATAACTTTAGGAATGAGTCTGTATCTCATATAAGTTACTATGAAATCTCATGTTTTGGTTAAATATATATATGTAAACAGGTTCTTATAGAAAATAGATTTCATCATTTTAATACATCGTCTTATACCAGAGATTTAAATTTATATAATTTTAATAAGTTAAAATGTTATGAGGGAATAAATAGTGTTTATGATATTATAATACACTATTTCAATTGTAAGTCTGCAGTATTCAAACTACATTTTTTATATCGACAAACTAATTTTTTATACGTACAAAGTATTCAGGATGAGGGATAGAGAGAGTGTCCCGAAATATTATAATTTTATTATAATCTCATGTATATCAAACAATTGTTATATTGTACATAATGTATAATGTAGTAGTGTATACCTAATACGAATTTTATTAGATATTATAAGTTTTATATTTTGTAATAAATTATGTCATGTTTAAACGTAAAAATTTCTTGTATGTTTGTATGTATTGATAAAAATATTAATATGTTTCAGATCAAATGAAATATATATGTATATGTGAATCTAGATTTTAAAGATTTAATTTAATTATATACAAGCCGAAATCATAATCTCTTTCTAAAAACATGATTTGTCTTTTATAAATTATATAATGATTATAAAGATTCTTTGAATTATAGCGACAATTAACTTATCATAGTCTAGTCTAGTCTTGTTGATATAATATTAACGAAAAAAGATAATTAATAAAATTAAAATGTTTGAAATATTGCAAAACTTAAAATTTTAATTTGTATTTCTTCTTATAATTATGTTCGCCTGATATTTTACTCATATTTGAGACCTTAAATTTTTGCGGTTTGAATTTTAATTTCAAATTCATATAAAAAAATTATCTATATTAAAAGACGATACAAATGAAAGAAAGTATATAATACAAAAATTTACAAATATCTAGATATGCAACTAGTTATATGAAATCTGATTTGTCAATTCTGGACATGCACATTCTATTGGTTAGAAATTTCACTCATACACATATCTTTCTTTACTACTGAAAGTCTGTGACAAAGCTATAGCTTTGGTACTTTTACCCTATAAAAATCTTGCAGCGCGCAAGCGCGGGCATAACGCTATACTTTACATATCGTGAACCGTGATGCGATTTATACAGTGCAGTGTTAAGTTCGGTTCAATTCATATCCAAGTTGTACTGACATTTACGAACTTGTAGCGGAGTATCCATATTCATCTCAAATCATCGAGAATCAGTTAGCTAAATCATGAAGTATATTCTGGTGACCGGCGGTGTGATCAGCGGCGTGGGCAAGGGTGTCATCGCCAGCTCGTTCGGCACTATCCTCAAACACTGTAACATTCGCGTGACATCCATCAAGATTGATCCTTATATCAATATCGATGCCGGGACGTTCTCGCCCTACGAGCACGGTGAGCGCGATATTAATTTCTGCACATCATTGTGCCATAATATTTGAAAAAACAGCGGTTTTTTCGTTAGCATGTTCGACATCAATCGGTATAAAATTGAGTTCAATTTCCTGTGCTATTGATACGGGACTTTATTGCGATCGCAGCAGTTGCACGTTATTGCGTAAAGATCGCTTCTTCCGTGATTCTAGCTCCTGATTTCTCGTTTCTTAACATTACAGAAATTTTTTTTTCATTTGAATATAATTTATAAAGGGTTATACACACACACACACACGCACACACACACACACACACACATATATATATATATATATATATATATATACACATGTGTGTTGCGCGAGGTTTAATTCAAATCGTCTTGCCGATATTTCTATCTCTGTTTTCTGTCTATTTTTTGATTATCGATAGAAAAGAAATAAATTACAAAATTTTTTATCTGAATAAACCATACAGTTGTGTGATAAAATTGAATAAAAATCGCTAAATTAAATTCCACGATAAGTGAGTGCCTTTATGGCGGTAAAATTTTCAGCCATGTGCTTACGCCATTTTGCATGCTGCCGCCACGCTATTTAATAATTAATTAAGATTTATCGAATGAGGTCAGATGAATTTTTATAGCTATATAAAATATATATGTACACAAATAAAATTAATTACGCATATATATATATATATATATATGTATATATTGTATATAGTGCAATAATAGAAGAATATTCATTTTAAGCCCCAAGTTAATTTATTTTTCTACGCAAATATTCTACACTATACGAATCCATCTGAATATGTTTTTAGGCATCTTCCGGTTCTATACATGCATTTCCTACATTCAAAAAAATGTAGATAGAAAATGTAGAGCTGGAGAGAAAAAGCACAATAAAAAAAGTAACATTAAAATTGATGTTAAAATTGATGTATGTCTTATTTTTAAAAATTATATAATTATATTATATATTATTAATAAAATTAAAGTAATATAATAACATTTTTAACATTTTTTATAAAATTATATATGATTAAATTAATTGCATATAGGATCAAATTAGTACTAAATTATTTCTCATATAGTTTCAACTATTATACAGATAAAGTTTAATAATATATCTGAAACAATTAACTGTGATTGAACAATTAAAAATTATTATTGATCAACAAATTATTTTAATTATTAGAGTATAGTAATTGTTATATAAATATGTTTGCATAATTTCATTCATCCTTTAGAAATGGTTTCTAATGTCCAATGAAGCTTGATGCTTATCACCACATTCCATTGTTCAGTCAAGTAAGCGGTAAAAACATTCCTCGAAGGGAAACATCTTATGTTACTGGGTTTTTATAGACACATCCGCTGTCAGTTTTTTAATTTTGCTTATGTTACTTACTGGAAAGTTTCTGTTTACTCTGTACAACAGGAGAAGTTTATGTACTCGATGATGGTGGTGAAGTGGATCTTGATTTGGGCAATTACGAGCGTTTTCTGGATATCACTCTTCATAAGGACAATAATATAACAACGGGAAAAATTTATCAACATGTTATTACAAAAGAGAGACACGGAGATTATCTAGGAAAAACAGTACAAGGTATATCTCTATTTATATAATATCGCATATTTATATATAAGAAAGAGAAAGAGAGAGAAAAACACAATTTTTGCACAAATTAATAAAGATTGATATTATTTTTTAGTTGTACCTCACATCACTGATGCTATTCAGGAGTGGGTGGAAAGAGTTGCGAATCAGTCTGTAACAGAAGATGGAGCTAAACCAGAGGTATTGCTAATAATATGAATTATTATAATATATAATGTTACATAATTCCATAAGATATGTAAAAATATTAATTTACATAATATTCTTTATATATTTGTGATATATAATTCTAATTACATAATTTATTAATAATGCTTTACAGGTTTGCATAGTGGAATTAGGTGGCACAATAGGCGACATAGAGGGGATGCCGTTTGTAGAAGCATTTAGGCAATTTCAATTTAGAGTGAAGAAAGAAAACTTCTGTGTTGCCCATGTGTCTTTAGTGCCGCAGGTAACTGCGTTACATGCCTACAATCTTTACACACAGGTTACATTCTCGTTTACATATCTCTTCTATATTTTATGTGCATACAATAATAAATGCATAATTAATTTTTGTGAAACTCCCTAAACGTTTTTGTGAAGATAATTTCTGAGTAATTATTGAGATATAAAATACTTTTTAGCCAAAATCAACGGGTGAACCCAAGACGAAACCAACGCAATCTAGTGTGAGGGAGTTACGTGGATTAGGTTTATCACCCGATCTAATAGTTTGTAGATCGGAAACGCCTATTGGCAATTCTGCCAAAGAAAAAATTTCAAATTTCTGTCATGTCGCTCCAGAGCAGGTAATTATCATAAATATTTTTAATGAAGAAATAAACTGTATCGTAATTGATTAATTAAAATTGTTAATGTTTGAAAGTAAGTAATTAATTGATATCAACATTAAGTGACATCAAATATTTTGATCAGGTTATCACTATTCACGACTTAACATCCATATATCGAGTACCACTTCTTATGGAATATCAAGGCGTTATAGAGTTTCTCAATGATCGATTGCAACTGAATATCGGAATACCGCGTCCGCGTTTCTTCATGCGAAAATGGCGAGATTTAGCTGATCGCGTGGATCATTTGCGGAAAGATGTTAACATCGCTCTAGTGGGCAAATATACAAAACTCGAGGATTCCTACGCTTCTGTTACAAAAGCGTTGCAACATGCTGCCATTGAGGCCGGTTATAAATTGAAATTGACGGTACTGTGTCGTAATTATTTGAAATATATATAATTTTATACATATTACATAATCATATTGTACTATTATTTTTTGAATGATTATGCAATAATATTATTGCAGTTTATTGAAGCTGCTAATCTAGAGCAGATTACATTAATGGAAAATCCAGTCTTGTATCATGAGGCTTGGCAACAGCTTTGTAAAAGCAGGTAAATATTTCAATATATTTTTATGGTTCTGTACTTCTCTTATATCCATAATTTTTAATGAAGATACATTTGTTGTGTTTAGTGGCATTATTGTACCAGGTGGCTTCGGTAAAAGAGGATTGGAAGGAAAGATGGAGGCCTGTCGATGGTGTAGAACAAACAACAAACCGTTTCTCGGCATCTGTCTGGGTCTACAAGCGGCAGTCATTGAATTCGCGCGAAACGTATTGAATCTCCAATCGGCGAACTCTACAGAAATTGATCCACATACTAGTAGTCCTGTGGTAATAGACATGCCAGAGCACAATCAGGGAATTATGGGGGGAACTATGAGGCTTGGCAAAAGACAAACGCGTTTCTGTAACAATAATTCTGTCCTAAGTAAGTACCAGAATCCATGTTTTAACTTGAGATCAATTTTCTTTTTTCAATGCCACAATATATGATATATTCTTAATATATATATATATATATATATTATTTTATTTTTATATTTTTCTGTACAGAGAAATTGTATGACAATAAAGATGTCATAGAAGAAAGACATAGGCATAGATATGAAATAAATCCGGATTATGTTCCAGATTTAGAAGCAGCTGGTTTAAAATTTGTAGGTGAGTTATATTGCATTTTTTCACACACAATAAAGTTATAGTTTTGGTAAATATAATAGACAATCTTAATTATACATAATTGAGATAATATAATATATATATATATATATATATATATACTCTATATAGTCTAACATTTTGTTTAATAGGTCGTGATGACGATGAAAATATACGAATGGAAATCGCCGAATTGGAAGGACATAGTTATTATGTAGCTACGCAGTTTCATCCTGAGTATCTATCAAGGCCTTTAAAACCCTCACCGCCGTTCCTCGGTTTAATTTTAGCCAGTGTAGACAAACTGAAGTATTATGTAGCACGAGGATGTAAATTTTCACCTCGCCAACAGAGCGATAATGAATCAGGTAATAATGAAATAACTAGAAAAAGATATATAAAAAAATAAAAATTTATATTAAATTAACGTAATTAGTATAATTAATATATATTAATATAATTGCGCGCACACACATATATGCAAAATGTATGTTTAATGTAAAAATTAGACATAATTTCAATTTGCATGCAAATTTCTCCAACTTACTCATTTGTCATGTTGATTGTTACAGACGATGACTACATGTTGGAGAAAGTGTCAAAATTGCAGTTGTCTAGTAATGCAAGTAGAAGTGGTAGTAATATTACAGAACTCAATGATACTTTGCATTGAGTGAAATTTTATTATCGCAAATTTATTTTGTATCATTCCATTTTCCTATAATCTGATCCACATGTCTTTCTCTAGTCTTACATAATTCATGATTAAAAATTGAAACATAATAAATACATGAATATGTGATAAGTATATATTTGTACAATATATATATATATATATATTAATAATATAAATTTAAATCTTGCTATAACTGAAAACAGAAGTTAGAATCCTAATATAGCTTACAAGCAGCAACAACTATAAATACAAATATATAATTTATGATAACTTTAGGAATGAGTCTGTATCTCATATAAGTTACTATGAAATCTCATGTTTTGGTTAAATATATATATGTAAACAGGTTCTTATAGAAAATAGATTTCATCATTTTAATACATCGTCTTATACCAGAGATTTAAATTTATATAATTTTAATAAGTTAAAATGTTATGAGGGAATAAATAGTGTTTATGATATTATAATACACTATTTCAATTGTAAGTCTGCAGTATTCAAACTACATTTTTTATATCGACAAACTAATTTTTTATACGTACAAAGTATTCAGGATGAGGGATAGAGAGAGTGTCCCGAAATATTATAATTTTATTATAATCTCATGTATATCAAACAATTGTTATATTGTACATAATGTATAATGTAGTAGTGTATACCTAATACGAATTTTATTAGATATTATAAGTTTTATATTTTGTAATAAATTATGTCATGTTTAAACGTAAAAATTTCTTGTATGTTTGTATGTATTGATAAAAATATTAATATGTTTCAGATCAAATGAAATATATATGTATATGTGAATCTAGATTTTAAAGATTTAATTTAATTATATACAAGCCGAAATCATAATCTCTTTCTAAAAACATGATTTGTCTTTTATAAATTATATAATGATTATAAAGATTCTTTGAATTATAGCGACAATTAACTTATCATAGTCTAGTCTAGTCTTGTTGATATAATATTAACGAAAAAAGATAATTAATAAAATTAAAATGTTTGAAATATTGCAAAACTTAAAATTTTAATTTGTATTTCTTCTTATAATTATGTTCGCCTGATATTTTACTCATATTTGAGACCTTAAATTTTTGCGGTTTGAATTTTAATTTCAAATTCATATAAAAAAATTATCTATATTAAAAGACGATACAAATGAAAGAAAGTATATAATACAAAAATTTACAAATATCTAGATATGCAACTAGTTATATGAAATCTGATTTGTCAATTCTGGACATGCACATTCTATTGGTTAGAAATTTCACTCATACACATATCTTTCTTTACTACTGAAAGTCTGTGACAAAGCTATAGCTTTGGTACTTTTACCCTATAAAAATCTTGCAGCGCGCAAGCGCGGGCATAACGCTATACTTTACATATCGTGAACCGTGATGCGATTTATACAGTGCAGTGTTAAGTTCGGTTCAATTCATATCCAAGTTGTACTGACATTTACGAACTTGTAGCGGAGTATCCATATTCATCTCAAATCATCGAGAATCAGTTAGCTAAATCATGAAGTATATTCTGGTGACCGGCGGTGTGATCAGCGGCGTGGGCAAGGGTGTCATCGCCAGCTCGTTCGGCACTATCCTCAAACACTGTAACATTCGCGTGACATCCATCAAGATTGATCCTTATATCAATATCGATGCCGGGACGTTCTCGCCCTACGAGCACGGTGAGCGCGATATTAATTTCTGCACATCATTGTGCCATAATATTTGAAAAAACAGCGGTTTTTTCGTTAGCATGTTCGACATCAATCGGTATAAAATTGAGTTCAATTTCCTGTGCTATTGATACGGGACTTTATTGCGATCGCAGCAGTTGCACGTTATTGCGTAAAGATCGCTTCTTCCGTGATTCTAGCTCCTGATTTCTCGTTTCTTAACATTACAGAAATTTTTTTTTCATTTGAATATAATTTATAAAGGGTTATACACACACACACACACGCACACACACACACACACACACACATATATATATATATATATATATACACATGTGTGTTGCGCGAGGTTTAATTCAAATCGTCTTGCCGATATTTCTATCTCTGTTTTCTGTCTATTTTTTGATTATCGATAGAAAAGAAATAAATTACAAAATTTTTTATCTGAATAAACCATACAGTTGTGTGATAAAATTGAATAAAAATCGCTAAATTAAATTCCACGATAAGTGAGTGCCTTTATGGCGGTAAAATTTTCAGCCATGTGCTTACGCCATTTTGCATGCTGCCGCCACGCTATTTAATAATTAATTAAGATTTATCGAATGAGGTCAGATGAATTTTTATAGCTATATAAAATATATATGTACACAAATAAAATTAATTACGCATATATATATATATATATATATATATATATATATATATATATATATATATATGTATATATTGTATATAGTGCAATAATAGAAGAATATTCATTTTAAGCCCCAAGTTAATTTATTTTTCTACGCAAATATTCTACACTATACGAATCCATCTGAATATGTTTTTAGGCATCTTCCGGTTCTATACATGCATTTCCTACATTCAAAAAAATGTAGATAGAAAATGTAGAGCTGGAGAGAAAAAGCACAATAAAAAAAGTAACATTAAAATTGATGTTAAAATTGATGTATGTCTTATTTTTAAAAATTATATAATTATATTATATATTATTAATAAAATTAAAGTAATATAATAACATTTTTAACATTTTTTATAAAATTATATATGATTAAATTAATTGCATATAGGATCAAATTAGTACTAAATTATTTCTCATATAGTTTCAACTATTATACAGATAAAGTTTAATAATATATCTGAAACAATTAACTGTGATTGAACAATTAAAAATTATTATTGATCAACAAATTATTTTAATTATTAGAGTATAGTAATTGTTATATAAATATGTTTGCATAATTTCATTCATCCTTTAGAAATGGTTTCTAATGTCCAATGAAGCTTGATGCTTATCACCACATTCCATTGTTCAGTCAAGTAAGCGGTAAAAACATTCCTCGAAGGGAAACATCTTATGTTACTGGGTTTTTATAGACACATCCGCTGTCAGTTTTTTAATTTTGCTTATGTTACTTACTGGAAAGTTTCTGTTTACTCTGTACAACAGGAGAAGTTTATGTACTCGATGATGGTGGTGAAGTGGATCTTGATTTGGGCAATTACGAGCGTTTTCTGGATATCACTCTTCATAAGGACAATAATATAACAACGGGAAAAATTTATCAACATGTTATTACAAAAGAGAGACACGGAGATTATCTAGGAAAAACAGTACAAGGTATATCTCTATTTATATAATATCGCATATTTATATATAAGAAAGAGAAAGAGAGAGAAAAACACAATTTTTGCACAAATTAATAAAGATTGATATTATTTTTTAGTTGTACCTCACATCACTGATGCTATTCAGGAGTGGGTGGAAAGAGTTGCGAATCAGTCTGTAACAGAAGATGGAGCTAAACCAGAGGTATTGCTAATAATATGAATTATTATAATATATAATGTTACATAATTCCATAAGATATGTAAAAATATTAATTTACATAATATTCTTTATATATTTGTGATATATAATTCTAATTACATAATTTATTAATAATGCTTTACAGGTTTGCATAGTGGAATTAGGTGGCACAATAGGCGACATAGAGGGGATGCCGTTTGTAGAAGCATTTAGGCAATTTCAATTTAGAGTGAAGAAAGAAAACTTCTGTGTTGCCCATGTGTCTTTAGTGCCGCAGGTAACTGCGTTACATGCCTACAATCTTTACACACAGGTTACATTCTCGTTTACATATCTCTTCTATATTTTATGTGCACCCAGTAAGCAATTTGATAACAAATTGTTGCCAAATTGGCATCAAATTCGCTCAAAACTTGGTAACAAATCCAGTGCCATCTGTGTCCGCATTAAGCTTGTGTTTTGATGACAAAGCTTGTTGACATAACCTGACAGCAAATTGACGGCAAAAACCGAGCAAAGCTTGACATGATTTGACGTCAAATTGATGGCAAAAATCGACCAAGATCTGCGCAAGACAATCTGATAGCAGATTGTCAGCAAAAACCGAACAAATTCTGCAGCTTTTGGCCATTCATATAAAAGTATATATTTAAATAGATTTAAAGCCTTAACCCTAAGTAACAAAATGATGATAAGTTTTGGTCATAAAATGACCATTAGATAATTAGACATTATATAAAATCATATATTAATATGTTAAAACATATAGGTAAATTCAAATAACTTAATTTATAAAATTAAAGATCTTTTTGGACAGAAATTGTTTGAATAAGTGAAAATCGAACAATTATCTGTCCGATTTGCCAAAAATCAATTCAATATCTGAATTTCCTGTATAAGAATTATGTCAAAAATTGAACTGATAGAAATATATATATTATAATATTATTAGGATTTTGTAGACTTTATATACACTCATGACAAGAATTTGAATACGGGTATAGATAATGAATAACGCGCCGCATAGCGATAAGCGACTGAACTATTTTATAATACTTTGTAATAAGCTGCAGATTTTGTTCGGTTTTTGCTGCCAATTTGCTATCAGATTGCGCACTCTAGATCCTGCTCAGTTTTTGCCGACAATCTGATGTCAGTCATGTCAGCAAGCTTTGCTCGGTTTCTGTCGCCAATTTGCTGTGCAGTTATGTTAGCAAGCTTTGCTTGATTCTTGGCGGCAATCTGCCAGCTTAATCGGTAATAACAACTCTTGTACCAAATTTGTAGCTTTTTTGCTGACAATAATTTGTAGCAAGCACTTGGCAATATCTGTTAGAACAGACCTGGCTGACTGGGCATACAATAATAAATGCATAATTAATTTTTGTGAAACTCCCTAAACGTTTTTGTGAAGATAATTTCTGAGTAATTATTGAGATATAAAATACTTTTTAGCCAAAATCAACGGGTGAACCCAAGACGAAACCAACGCAATCTAGTGTGAGGGAGTTACGTGGATTAGGTTTATCACCCGATCTAATAGTTTGTAGATCGGAAACGCCTATTGGCAATTCTGCCAAAGAAAAAATTTCAAATTTCTGTCATGTCGCTCCAGAGCAGGTAATTATCATAAATATTTTTAATGAAGAAATAAACTGTATCGTAATTGATTAATTAAAATTGTTAATGTTTGAAAGTAAGTAATTAATTGATATCAACATTAAGTGACATCAAATATTTTGATCAGGTTATCACTATTCACGACTTAACATCCATATATCGAGTACCACTTCTTATGGAATATCAAGGCGTTATAGAGTTTCTCAATGATCGATTGCAACTGAATATCGGAATACCGCGTCCGCGTTTCTTCATGCGAAAATGGCGAGATTTAGCTGATCGCGTGGATCATTTGCGGAAAGATGTTAACATCGCTCTAGTGGGCAAATATACAAAACTCGAGGATTCCTACGCTTCTGTTACAAAAGCGTTGCAACATGCTGCCATTGAGGCCGGTTATAAATTGAAATTGACGGTACTGTGTCGTAATTATTTGAAATATATATAATTTTATACATATTACATAATCATATTGTACTATTATTTTTTGAATGATTATGCAATAATATTATTGCAGTTTATTGAAGCTGCTAATCTAGAGCAAATTACATTAATGGAAAATCCAGTCTTGTATCATGAGGCTTGGCAACAGCTTTGTAAAAGCAGGTAAATATTTCAATATATTTTTATGGTTCTGTACTTCTCTTATATCCATAATTTTTAATGAAGATACATTTGTTGTGTTTAGTGGCATTATTGTACCAGGTGGCTTCGGTAAAAGAGGATTGGAAGGAAAGATGGAGGCCTGTCGATGGTGTAGAACAAACAACAAACCGTTTCTCGGCATCTGTCTGGGTCTACAAGCGGCAGTCATTGAATTCGCGCGAAACGTATTGAATCTCCAATCGGCGAACTCTACAGAAATTGATCCACATACTAGTAGTCCTGTGGTAATAGACATGCCAGAGCACAATCAGGGAATTATGGGGGGAACTATGAGGCTTGGCAAAAGACAAACGCGTTTCTGTAACAATAATTCTGTCCTAAGTAAGTACCAGAATCCATGTTTCAACTTGAGATCAATTTTCTTTTTTCAATGCCACAATATATGATATATTCTTAATATATATATATATATATATATATATTATTTTATTTTTATATTTTTCTGTACAGAGAAATTGTATGACAATAAAGATGTCATAGAAGAAAGACATAGGCATAGATATGAAATAAATCCGGATTATGTTCCAGATTTAGAAGCAGCTGGTTTAAAATTTGTAGGTGAGTTATATTGCATTTTTTCACACACAATAAAGTTATAGTTTTGGTAAATATAATAGACAATCTTAATTATACATAATTGAGATAATACAATATATATATATATATATATATATATATATATATATATACATATATATATATATATATATATATATACTCTATATAGTCTAACATTTTGTTTAATAGGTCGTGATGACGATGAAAATATACGAATGGAAATCGCCGAATTGGAAGGACATAGTTATTATGTAGCTACGCAGTTTCATCCTGAGTATCTATCAAGGCCTTTAAAACCCTCACCGCCGTTCCTCGGTTTAATTTTAGCCAGTGTAGACAAACTGAAGTATTATGTAGCACGAGGATGTAAATTTTCACCTCGCCAACAGAGCGATAATGAATCAGGTAATAATGAAATAACTAGAAAAAGATATATAAAAAAATAAAAATTTATATTAAATTAACGTAATTAGTATAATTAATATATATTAATATAATTGCGCGCACACACATATATGCAAAATGTATGTTTAATGTAAAAATTAGACATAATTTCAATTTGCATGCAAATTTCTCCAACTTACTCATTTGTCATGTTGATTGTTACAGACGATGACTACATGTTGGAGAAAGTGTCAAAATTGCAGTTGTCTAGTAATGCAAGTAGAAGTGGTAGTAATATTACAGAACTCAATGATACTTTGCATTGAGTGAAATTTTATTATCGCAAATTTATTTTGTATCATTCCATTTTCCTATAATCTGATCCACATGTCTTTCTCTAGTCTTACATAATTCATGATTAAAAATTGAAACATAATAAATACATGAATATGTGATAAGTATATATTTGTACAATATATATATATATATATTAATAATATAAATTTAAATCTTGCTATAACTGAAAACAGAAGTTAGAATCCTAATATAGCTTACAAGCAGCAACAACTATAAATACAAATATATAATTTATGATAACTTTAGGAATGAGTCTGTATCTCATACAAGTTACTATGAAATCTCATGTTTTGGTTAAATATATATATGTAAACAGGTTCTTATAGAAAATAGATTTCATCATTTTAATACATCGTCTTATACCAGAGATTTAAATTTATATAATTTTAATAAGTTAAAAGGTTATGAGAGAATAAATAGTGTTTATGATATTATAATACACTATTTCAATTGTAAGTCTGCAGTATTCAAACTACATCTTTTATATCGACAAATTAGTTTTTTATACGTACAAAGTATTCAGGATGAGGGATAGAGAGAGTGTCCCGAAATATTATAATTTTATTATAATCTCATGTATATCAAACAATTGTTATATTGTACATAATGTATAATGTAGTAGTGTATACCTAATACGAATTTTATTAGATATTATAAGTTTTATATTTTGTAATAAATTATGTCATGTTTAAACGTAAAAATTTCTTGTATGTTTGTATGTATTGATAAAAATATTAATATGTTTCAGATCAAATGAAATATATATGTATATGTGAATCTAGATTTTAAAGATTTAATTTAATTATATACAAGCCGAAATCATAATCTCTTTCTAAAAACATGATTTGTCTTTTATAAATTATATAATGATTATAAAGATTCTTTGAATTATAGCGACAATTAACTTATCATAGTCTAGTCTAGTCTTGTTGATATAATATTAACGAAAAAAGATAATTAATAAAATTAAAATGTTTGAAATATTGCAAAACTTAAAATTTTAATTTGTATTTCTTCTTATAATTATGTTCGCCTGATATTTTACTCATATTTGAGACCTTAAATTTTTGCGGTTTGAATTTTAATTTCAAATTCATATAAAAAAATTATCTATATTAAAAGACGATACAAATGAAAGAAAGTATATAATACAAAAATTTACAAATATCTAGATATGCAACTAGTTATATGAAATCTGATTTGTCAATTCTGGACATGCACATTCTATTGGTTAGAAATTTCACTCATACACATATCTTTCTTTACTACTGAAAGTCTGTGACAAAGCTATAGCTTTGGTACTTTTACCCTATAAAAATCTTGCAGCGCGCAAGCGCGGGCATAACGCTATACTTTACATATCGTGAACCGTGATGCGATTTATACAGTGCAGTGTTAAGTTCGGTTCAATTCATATCCAAGTTGTACTGACATTTACGAACTTGTAGCGGAGTATCCATATTCATCTCAAATCATCGAGAATCAGTTAGCTAAATCATGAAGTATATTCTGGTGACCGGCGGTGTGATCAGCGGCGTGGGCAAGGGTGTCATCGCCAGCTCGTTCGGCACTATCCTCAAACACTGTAACATTCGCGTGACATCCATCAAGATTGATCCTTATATCAATATCGATGCCGGGACGTTCTCGCCCTACGAGCACGGTGAGCGCGATATTAATTTCTGCACATCATTGTGCCATAATATTTGAAAAAACAGCGGTTTTTTCGTTAGCATGTTCGACATCAATCGGTATAAAATTGAGTTCAATTTCCTGTGCTATTGATACGGGACTTTATTGCGATCGCAGCAGTTGCACGTTATTGCGTAAAGATCGCTTCTTCCGTGATTCTAGCTCTTGATTTCTCGTTTCTTAACATTACAGAAATTTTTTTTTCATTTGAATATAATTTATAAAGGGTTATACACACACACACACACGCACACACACACACACACACACACACATATATATATATATATATATACACATGTGTGTTGCGCGAGGTTTAATTCAAATCGTCTTGCCGATATTTCTATCACTGTTTTCTGTCTATTTTTTGATTATCGATAGAAAAGAAATAAATTACAAAATTTTTTATCTGAATAAACCATACAGTTGTGTGATAAAATTGAATAAAAATCGCTAAATTAAATTCCACGATAAGTGAGTGCCTTTATGGCGGTAAAATTTTCAGCCATGTGCTTACGCCATTTTGCATGCTGCCGCCACGCTATTTAATAATTAATTAAGATTTATCGAATGAGGTCAGATGAATTTTTATAGCTATATAAAATATATATGTACACAAATAAAATTAATTACGCATATATATATATATATATATATATATATATATATATATATATATGTATATATTGTATATAGTGCAATAATAGAAGAATATTCATTTTAAGCCCCAAGTTAATTTATTTTTCTACGCAAATATTCTACACTATACGAATCCATCTGAATATGTTTTTAGGCATCTTCCGGTTCTATACATGCATTTCCTACATTCAAAAAAATGTAGATAGAAAATGTAGAGCTGGAGAGAAAAAGCACAATAAAAAAAGTAACATTAAAATTGATGTTAAAATTGATGTATGTCTTATTTTTAAAAATTATATAATTATATTATATATTATTAATAAAATTAAAGTAATATAATAACATTTTTAACATTTTTTATAAAATTATATATGATTAAATTAATTGCATATAGGATCAAATTAGTACTAAATTATTTCTCATATAGTTTCAACTATTATACAGATAAAGTTTAATAATATATCTGAAACAATTAACTGTGATTGAACAATTAAAAATTATTATTGATCAACAAATTATTTTAATTATTAGAGTATAGTAATTGTTATATAAATATGTTTGCATAATTTCATTCATCCTTTAGAAATGGTTTCTAATGTCCAATGAAGCTTGATGCTTATCACCACATTCCATTGTTCAGTCAAGTAAGCGGTAAAAACATTCCTCGAAGGGAAACATCTTATGTTACTGGGTTTTTATAGACACATCCGCTGTCAGTTTTTTAATTTTGCTTATGTTACTTACTGGAAAGTTTCTGTTTACTCTGTACAACAGGAGAAGTTTATGTACTCGATGATGGTGGTGAAGTGGATCTTGATTTGGGCAATTACGAGCGTTTTCTGGATATCACTCTTCATAAGGACAATAATATAACAACGGGAAAAATTTATCAACATGTTATTACAAAAGAGAGACACGGAGATTATCTAGGAAAAACAGTACAAGGTATATCTCTATTTATATAATATCGCATATTTATATATAAGAAAGAGAAAGAGAGAGAAAAACACAATTTTTGCACAAATTAATAAAGATTGATATTATTTTTTAGTTGTACCTCACATCACTGATGCTATTCAGGAGTGGGTGGAAAGAGTTGCGAATCAGTCTGTAACAGAAGATGGAGCTAAACCAGAGGTATTGCTAATAATATGAATTATTATAATATATAATGTTACATAATTCCATAAGATATGTAAAAATATTAATTTACATAATATTCTTTATATATTTGTGATATATAATTCTAATTACATAATTTATTAATAATGCTTTACAGGTTTGCATAGTGGAATTAGGTGGCACAATAGGCGACATAGAGGGGATGCCGTTTGTAGAAGCATTTAGGCAATTTCAATTTAGAGTGAAGAAAGAAAACTTCTGTGTTGCCCATGTGTCTTTAGTGCCGCAGGTAACTGCGTTACATGCCTACAATCTTTACACACAGGTTACATTCTCGTTTACATATCTCTTCTATATTTTATGTGCACCCAGTAAGCAATTTGATAACAAATTGTTGCCAAATTGGCATCAAATTCGCTCAAAACTTGGTAACAAATCCAGTGCCATCTGTGTCCGCATTAAGCTTGTGTTTTGATGACAAAGCTTGTTGACATAACCTGACAGCAAATTGACGGCAAAAACCGAGCAAAGCTTGACATGATTTGACGTCAAATTGATGGCAAAAATCGACCAAGATCTGCGCAAGACAATCTGATAGCAGATTGTCAGCAAAAACCGAACAAATTCTGCAGCTTTTGGCCATTCATATAAAAGTATATATTTAAATAGATTTAAAGCCTTAACCCTAAGTAACAAAATGATGATAAGTTTTGGTCATAAAATGACCATTAGATAATTAGACATTATATAAAATCATATATTAATATGTTAAAACATATAGGTAAATTCAAATAACTTAATTTATAAAATTAAAGATCTTTTTGGACAGAAATTGTTTGATCAAGTGAAAATCGAACAATTATCTGTCCGATTTGCCAAAAATCAATTCAATATCTGAATTTCCTGTATAAGAATTATGTCAAAAATTGAACTGATAGAAATATATATATTATAATATTATTAGGATTTTGTAGACTTTATATACACTCATGACAAGAATTTGAATACGGGTATAGATAATGAATAACGCGCCGCATAGCGATAAGCGACTGAACTATTTTATAATACTTTGTAATAAGCTGCAGATTTTGTTCGGTTTTTGCTGCCAATTTGCTATCAGATTGCGCACTCTAGATCCTGCTCAGTTTTTGCCGACAATCTGATGTCAGTCATGTCAGCAAGCTTTGCTCGGTTTCTGTCGCCAATTTGCTGTGCAGTTATGTTAGCAAGCTTTGCTTGATTCTTGGCGGCAATCTGCCAGCTTAATCGGTAATAACAACTCTTGTACCAAATTTGTAGCTTTTTTGCTGACAATAATTTGTAGCAAGCACTTGGCAATATCTGTTAGAACAGACCTGGCTGACTGGGCATACAATAATAAATGCATAATTAATTTTTGTGAAACTCCCTAAACGTTTTTGTGAAGATAATTTCTGAGTAATTATTGAGATATAAAATACTTTTTAGCCAAAATCAACGGGTGAACCCAAGACGAAACCAACGCAATCTAGTGTGAGGGAGTTACGTGGATTAGGTTTATCACCCGATCTAATAGTTTGTAGATCGGAAACGCCTATTGGCAATTCTGCCAAAGAAAAAATTTCAAATTTCTGTCATGTCGCTCCAGAGCAGGTAATTATCATAAATATTTTTAATGAAGAAATAAACTGTATCGTAATTGATTAATTAAAATTGTTAATGTTTGAAAGTAAGTAATTAATTGATATCAACATTAAGTGACATCAAATATTTTGATCAGGTTATCACTATTCACGACTTAACATCCATATATCGAGTACCACTTCTTATGGAATATCAAGGCGTTATAGAGTTTCTCAATGATCGATTGCAACTGAATATCGGAATACCGCGTCCGCGTTTCTTCATGCGAAAATGGCGAGATTTAGCTGATCGCGTGGATCATTTGCGGAAAGATGTTAACATCGCTCTAGTGGGCAAATATACAAAACTCGAGGATTCCTACGCTTCTGTTACAAAAGCGTTGCAACATGCTGCCATTGAGGCCGGTTATAAATTGAAATTGACGGTACTGTGTCGTAATTATTTGAAATATATATAATTTTATACATATTACATAATCATATTGTACTATTATTTTTTGAATGATTATGCAATAATATTATTGCAGTTTATTGAAGCTGCTAATCTAGAGCAAATTACATTAATGGAAAATCCAGTCTTGTATCATGAGGCTTGGCAACAGCTTTGTAAAAGCAGGTAAATATTTCAATATATTTTTATGGTTCTGTACTTCTCTTATATCCATAATTTTTAATGAAGATACATTTGTTGTGTTTAGTGGCATTATTGTACCAGGTGGCTTCGGTAAAAGAGGATTGGAAGGAAAGATGGAGGCCTGTCGATGGTGTAGAACAAACAACAAACCGTTTCTCGGCATCTGTCTGGGTCTACAAGCGGCAGTCATTGAATTCGCGCGAAACGTATTGAATCTCCAATCGGCGAACTCTACAGAAATTGATCCACATACTAGTAGTCCTGTGGTAATAGACATGCCAGAGCACAATCAGGGAATTATGGGGGGAACTATGAGGCTTGGCAAAAGACAAACGCGTTTCTGTAACAATAATTCTGTCCTAAGTAAGTACCAGAATCCATGTTTCAACTTGAGATCAATTTTCTTTTTTCAATGCCACAATATATGATATATTCTTAATATATATATATATATATATATATATTATTTTATTTTTATATTTTTCTGTACAGAGAAATTGTATGACAATAAAGATGTCATAGAAGAAAGACATAGGCATAGATATGAAATAAATCCGGATTATGTTCCAGATTTAGAAGCAGCTGGTTTAAAATTTGTAGGTGAGTTATATTGCATTTTTTCACACACAATAAAGTTATAGTTTTGGTAAATATAATAGACAATCTTAATTATACATAATTGAGATAATACA
Source organism: Polyergus mexicanus (assembly GCF_030449975.1). Classification (NCBI taxonomy): domain Eukaryota; kingdom Metazoa; phylum Arthropoda; class Insecta; order Hymenoptera; family Formicidae; genus Polyergus; species Polyergus mexicanus. The sequence goes on from NW_027223357.1 coordinate 146,341, forward strand.
ATATATATATATATATATATATATATATATATATATATGTCAAGCGTTTGCTTTGGGGACAAAATGTCGAGCGAATGAATATTTTGGAGACTTTTGCATACTTCGGGGTCAGGACTCAAAGTATCCATATATTAAATGTTTAATTTGAGGACATTACGCATATATATTAAATGTATAATTCGAGGTCACTAACAGATGGCGCCACTAATATTATAATAATCAAAATAGAGTGTCTCCTGAGTGGGAACGAGGCGGAATACTCCATGTAATTTCTGCTTGTCTTGTAAAAGACGATCAAAATCAATATGCGATTTATTTACAAAAAATGAAGAATTCATTTTGAAAAAAAAAATAGATTAAGTAATAAACTATAAATGTATGATCTCAAATGATGCATTTGTCTTCTGATTATACAGTATATAAAACAGTACTTCATATTTTATACTCTACTTTTAAAGTAAAGATATTGAGTCAATTTTTTTGCAACATGTACAAACATTTTTGCTTATCTTCGATAATATAGAAAAATGAAACACATAAATAAAGTAAAAAAAAAAAATAAGTGCAGACAATAAAAATGATCCAGACATGGACATAACATGTTGCAAATTAAAAAAGTCAATGAAGTTCTACTCTCTCTACATTTTTCTATTTATATTTACTTTCTATTATTATTTAAAAAAAAAACAATATGATATTCAAATCATGCTTTAAATACATTTCAAAAAACTTTATATACGTTAAAAAATATTTATACTTATACATTTAAAATATCGATTTTGACATTCAAAAACTACTTAAACGTTCTAATATTTAAGTTTCAACAATGTTTCATAAACAACAACATATTTTAGAGTCATAACATGTATCAAATAATTTAATGTCATAAATTGTATTACCGAAGATAAGCAAAAACATAAGCTGAAAAATTTATCGTATTTAAAAAAAAAATATTGAATCAATATTATACTTTTTTTGAAAGCAGCTTATAATGTATAAGTTGGTAAATAATATTAGTAAAATAAATTCCCTGTGTGTTTCGCATATTGTATGGTTATATACACCAGCAAAAATGGTGTTTGGTGGCGGGTGTGTATGTACAGTCGAAAGCATCACCGTATACAAATGAAAATCGCGTACGCACATGTAATTTGAAGCGCAAAGAAAATCAAGGAGTGAAGGAGAAAGTGGAAGGAGGCGGGGGGGGGGGGTATTCCGATATTCATTGCATCGCATGTCGCACGATCGAGAGAGAAAGCAATGCAAAACGTAATGTCGGCTAGTGGTGTCCAATAGCTATCTCACTCGCTCTACGCTTGAATGCAGCGCGTGTAGCGAGACAGCTATAAGACACCGCGCTGTCTTTATCATTATCTCGTTATCTCATTTTGATCTCATACTTCTCTTTTTTATTAAAATGATCTTTTGTCAAATTAAAGACAAAGAAAATTGACAATTTATTATTTAAGAGCAACTTAAATAATTAATAAATTTAACTTGTAGGGATATCTTTAAAGCTTGTGGTAAATAATAACGATTAAGATCTGAAACACCCGACTTTCCTTGGATCGAGCCGACAACAATGCTATCGCGCGGCTCGATACTCTTGCGAGATAGCGGCGAAACGCGATATTCTCCTAAGATCAAATGACAAAAGTCGCGCCGCCAGATTTCCAATATATATTGTATATAAAATATAGTTAAAACGCGATATCTCAGAAACTATGATATAATAGAGTTATGCAATTAAAACTAGAGTTATGAAATCTTTACTTTTCTTTTTCGTCTTATCGAGTATGGTTCGGAACTTAAGATTTTTTACTAGAACTTGTATTTATTAAATTTTTCATAAAAGTATATTAATTTTAAAAATTCGATCTTTCGGTAATTATAATAGCTAGGACCATGCGGTTTTCGCGATTATATTTGTCTTATCGAATGTAATTCAAAACTCTAACATTTTCGATCAAAACTCGTGTTTTTCAAATTTTTTTATAAAAGTATATTAATTTTAAAAATTCGATATTTCGGTAACTATAATAGCTAGAACCATGCGGTTTTCGCGATTATACTTGTTTTATCGAATATAATTCAGAACTCCGACATTTTTAATCAGAACTCGTGATTTCCAAAATTTTTTATAAAAGTATATTAATTTTAAAAATTCAATATTTCGGTAACTATAATAGCTAGGACCATACGGTTTTCGCGATTATATTTATCTTATCGAATGTAATTCAGAACTCTGACATTTTCGATCAGAACTCGTCATTTCGAAAATATCTCTGATATTTGAAGTTAATTTTTTAAACTAAAAACTGCAGAACTCTTGCAAAAAAGTATGAGGAACTATGTAACTATTCAAAAGAGCATCAGAACTATGCTCAGGACTATTTAATTTTGATGTGTCAAAAATCGTGAAGTTGGCACCCCCATTTTTCGAAATCTGCTTTCATTGTGATAATGGACAGAACTCTTTATAAAAATTATCAAGAACTCTTTCTTTTGTTCTAAATAACTCAGAACTCTTAACAGAACTATGGTATCGTAACATAGGGGTGCCACTTCACACATCCATATACGTATGTATGATTTTCGGTTGTTTACGCGTACACACACATCTAACGGACACCATTCATACCGGCACGTGTATGTACATACATGGCTATTGTCTTTTGTAAATCGTTCTTCTCCCTCTCCCCCGTCGCACGCCGAGCACTCATGTAACATTAAACTGTTTCTTTTCGCCGCGTAAGATTGGGTTGTTTCGTCGCGCAATTGTACTCGCGCGGATTGATTGATTTTTATTAATTAATTTCTTATTAATTATTGCAAAAATCGCATGAAATGGTAAAAAACCTTCCTATTCAGTTTAACCCGCTTCACATGCAGGTGATGAGTGGGGCGCAAATTACCGAACACTTTCTTACATAGTAATATTTTTACAACAAATTAAAAATAAAAGGTAAATATGCATTGTTGTGCCTCCGTGGAGGTACAGAGATTTTGTTGAGATCGTTGGCCAATTGGAACTTAGCAGCTCAGGATCGTACAGGGTCTTCTCGTCGCTTTCATTAATTATGGAATCGTATTAGAATAAAAGGTCGTTTATTCGAATACATTAACTTTAAATCTTCTTTTCTTTCTCGCACTTTAACTCGGCTTATCGCGGTATAGAGTTGCTTCGCATGTCTGATATCGCGGCTGCCGTCGCAAGATCAGCTGAGAAGTTCTTTATTAATAAACCATTTACGTTTGTCCGTCTCGTGGTTACTATTGTTAATCTATTCGCACTATATAATTGTATGATTATAACTGTTTCGTGTGATTTTGCGATTAAGACTGCCTAGCGCTCGTTTGAGATGGGTAGTTTTATCACCTCCTGTTTGATTCGTTTTCGGAGGGGATAGCTTAGCGACAGGACCATAGGTGGTCGTGTCGCTCGATTTTGGGTGGAAAAAACCCGGATGCAAGCTATGTATATTCTTTGCCTGCATTTCCGGCGGGTCGTTCTTCAAGTCTTGCGATCGCGTGGCCTCCGCGCGTGCCTCGCTTTGTCAGCGGTTGCGCTCGTAATTTTATACGTCTTCCTCGGCTTGGAGTTATAGTTGGAAGACGTTAAATAATATTTAATAATTAATAATTATGCTAATTTGGTTATAGCCGTTTTGGGCTATAACATCATATTAAGGTCCCACCCCCGCAGGATAGTGATGTTGACATACATATGTTGTCAAAGTCATCGTCCTAAATGACCTTGACCTTGAAATAAGTGGCGGTCGCGATTCATTAAAAAGTTATTAACAAAAAAAGATGGTAATTATGCAGTATAGGGGAGCCAGCTCCGATGACCTTGACTTTGACATGTGTTGTCAAGGACATGACCCCGAGTAACTTTTTCTTCTAATTTAATCGTCGCTCGTTGCTTATTAAAAAGTTATTACCAAAAAAATTTTGAAATATACCAAAGATATACATGGACAGGAAGCACGCGCGCGCGCACACACGCACACGGGGGGTGCAAGGGGGGCCTTCGGCCCCCCTCCCGCACCCACCCCGCCGGTAGACAGGGTGGACCTTGCTTTCTTTACAATGTATCACGTACTTTGTAAGTTGTAAAGCGAGGTCCACCCTACCTACCGGCGGGGAGGATGCGGGAGGGGGGCCGAAGGCCCCCCTTGCACCGCCCGTGTGTGTGTGTGCGCGCGCGCGCGTGCTTTCTGTCCATGCATGTACTTTGGTATATTTCAAATTTTTTTTGTTAATAACTTTTTAATAAGCAACGAGCGACGATTAAATTAGAAGAAAAAGTTACTTAAATTTATGTCCTTGACAACTATATCAAGGTCAGTGAAATCGGTGAGGTTGCCCTTAATCTTAAGCTTTACTATCTTTTTTGTTAATATTTTTTTAATGAATAGCAACCGCCACTTATTTCAAGATTAAGGTCATTCAGGACGATGACGTTGATAACATATGTCAAAGTCAACGTCATCCGTGAGTGTATCTGCAAACACATATTAGCCAATTACTTCCTTTAGTACTGATACAAAGTGGTAAATTTCTCAAACTTCTTTATTCTTATAACTTATTCTTATAACTTTTTAATAAATAATGACCGCCGATTAAGTTATAAGGAAAAGTTACTCAGGGTCATGTCCTTGACAACATATGTCAAAGTCAAGGTCATCGGAGCTGGCTCCTCTATACTGCATAATTACCATCTTTTTTTGTTAATAACTTTTTAACGAATCGCGACCGCCACTTATTTCAAGGTCAAGGTCACTTAGGACGATGATGTTGACAACATATGTTAACATCACTATCCTGTGGAGGTGGGACCTTAATATGCATATTTACCAAATAAAAATATTTTAAATAAAAAATTTATTTTTTCATAACAAATATATTTTTGTTTACATTAATTATTTAATTAATTAATTAATTTTTGTAAACATTGCAATCTAATAGTAAAAACTTTAAGTAATTATGATACTTAATTTAAGTAAATTAAAATAAATAATAAATTTAAGTAAATAATTGTTTCATGTAATGGTGTTTTATGCGATATTCTTATATTAGAAAATAATGCCTTTAGAGTTTTTAATAGAGTCTTTTTCTCTAAGTATTTTTATATATATATTATATATATATAAGAAACTGAATTTGTTGCTCGTCTTAAAGTATTAAAAATCGATACTTTGTCCCCGCGGATCCTATATGACGCGCTTTCCTAATATATAAATTAACTAAAAGAATTTGTTGCTCGCATGTTTTGGGTATTAAAATAATCTGTGGACAATATACTATCGAGATATATAAAAGTCTGAATTTGTTGCTCTTTACAGAATACATATGATTATCTTTTATCGTTCTATATCTCGAAATTTCATTTTTGTTAATTTCAAACAGTTTTGCATATATGTATATATATAAAAAGGCATAGTAGTGTCTTACGCCAATATGTAGTATATATGTTTCTTGAAAAGAGAAGCCTTTTCATGTCATCGTGCCGAAATGTTCGGCAGCGCTTTGTATTGTCTGAAAGTAGATAAAGGCACGTTTTGTTTTGACATCGGATCCGCGTCGCGCACGACTATCTCGCGTTCCTTCTTTTTTATAGATTCTTATATATTTCGATAGTACATCGTCCACAGATTATTTTAGTACCCAAAACATGCGAGCAACAAATTCTTTTAGTTAATTTATATATTAGGAAAGCGCGTCATATAGGATCCGCGGCGACAAAGTATCGATTTTTAATACTTTAAGACGAGCAACAAATTCAGTTTCTCATATATTTCGATAGTATATTGTCTACAGATTATTTTAGTACCAAAAACATGCGAGCAATACATTTTTTTATTTACTTTTACTTCGCGCAAGTGAATGGTACGGCGCGGCGAGACTGAGTATATAGTGGTATTAATTAAATAATATACTTTTTTTAAAATATTTTTATGTTATTTTAGAGCAACAAAATAGCAACAAATTCTAGTGTATTTTATTTTTTGATTCGAGCATTCTATATATTTTTTTCACTATGGGGGGAGCTGGCTTAATGTCAAGCTAGCACCCCCCACTTTGAATGTAAATTCCTGCTAAACGGTTTGAGCAACAAAATTCGGACTACGGCAACTAATTAGCACATAATTAGCACTAAATTATTTGATGTATTTGACTTAATTTGGCGTTGGTGGGGGGGGGGGCTAACTTAATATGGGTTAATATCAAGCTAGTTCCTAGACTTAAACAGTTATTTCAAGATTTAAAACTTGTGTATACAGTTAATTTAAAAAAGATTTCAAGTTTAAACGCGCATAATTCATAGACAGAATAAGAACTTCCTCTTTGCATAATTTGGGAACTGTCTCCAAAGTATTCGTTTATTATACAAAAGAGATCACAACTTCCGTACAATAATTTATTAGCGTGTGCTAGAATCAAAATAGAATAAAAAATTCTAAACAAAAATAAGGCTGCAATAGTTTTTGAGTTATAAGTTATCAAAGTTTACCACTGATATCGCGTAGATCTCACGTGCTCAGGCGCCTAACTACATATAGACGTACCGATTCGTCATTGATTTTTTCAATCAATAAAATAAAATCAGCCTTGCCGTAAAAATCAATATCACAATTATTTCAAAAATGAATAACAGATGACATCGGCACATGTGTCTAAATACAGCGCGAAAATTCTTATAATTAAAAGTTTTTCTTCAATATTTTATAATTCATTGATATAAAATATTGAAGAAAAACTTTTATATATAGAAAAGTATTGTCTTATTATTATATTTGGGCATTCTTATATACGGACGCTCCTGAGACAAAGCGTCGCGTTCCTTAGTTACGTGTATCTGGCGACTCGTTGCTAACGCACGAGCGGTGAGTGGGGGGCAATAGGCGTGAGTCACGAAATCGGGCCAAAATGTGCAAGTAAATCCCAGCACTGATATACATTTGTCCTTAAACTATGCGGAAAATATATGGGAAATATTATATATGCAGAATATCTCATAAAATCTATACAATAATTTATGAGCGTGTTGTAGAGGAAAAATATATCCATGTATATAAATTTCCATTTTATATAGGAGTTGCATAATTTGGGACCTGTCTCTAAAGTATCCGTTTATTATATATACATTTGTCCTCAAAGTATGCGGTAAATATATGAAAGATCTTATATATGTAGAATATCTCATAAAATCCATAAAATAATTTATTAGCGCGTTGTAGAGGTAAAATAGAATAAAACATTGCAATACAAAAATGTTGAGTCTGCCATAATTTTTGGGTTATAAGTGATCAAAGTTTGCCAATGATATGTAGAACTTAGGCGCTTAGGCGGATAACTAAACATACACGCGTACCGATCTGTTATTCATTTTTTAAATAACATAATGTAATACACAGTTTAAAAAAAAAATGTTAGTTGCAAATTACATATTTTTTGTTAAAAACAAAACTATATATTTTTTTATACCAAGTAATTTCTGTCATTATTTTGTGCATAAAAGTGTTAAAGTATGATCATCGAGAAATGCAATATTACGAGATATTTATTAGTTTATGTAAGCTTGTCAAATTAAAATATTAAATATCTCGTAAACTGTTAACTTTTTGATCATATTATCTTTATAATTTTTTATGCAGAATATTACGAGGAATCGATTTCTATAAAAAAATATAGTTGTTCTATTTAAACAATTTAAGGTAACCTTGCCCTGACTTTGACGTCACCTAAGGTCAAACCATAGGTATTATTTTACATGTTCCCCTTCAAATCATAAAACTTTTGTTTTAAACATTTTTATCTACCGGGCTCAGTTTTTTTAGATATTCGGTTCGAATGTTTAAAATAGGACACCCTGTATATATATAAACACTATATAAAGACATTATTTTCTAATGTTATTATTTTCTGTTTATAAATAAAGTCATTTAATTTATTGTCAATATTGTGTGCATAATAAAATTATTTATATAAAAAGTACAATTTATATGTGTATATAAGGTGCGAGAAACTTCTCTTAATGCGGGTAAAGTGCGGAATAGAAATGCTGAATGTAATTCTGTATTATTTTGCGGTTTTTGTAATAATTTACGAGAAATTAGTAACAACACAATTTCTTCGGCGGTTTAGCAATGTCACCAGCTCTGTGACTCGTCGTTCCATCGCGGATTTGTGACGATTTTCTAACAATTTTTATCTCCGTTAATTGAGATTCTCCATTAATCTTCGCATTTTATTTTCCACATTAATATTATATGTATAATAATCTTGTCTTGCGTCTGAAACTAACTTATTACGTTTGTTTATCATATATAAGAATCGCATAATATGGGAACGGTTTCCAAAGTATTCGTTTATTATACAGAGTGTCGCACAACTTTCGTACAATAATTTACTAACGCATTCTAAAAAGTGAAGTAAAAAATTTTAATACAAAAATGTTGAGGCAATAGTTTTTGAATTATAAGCGATCAAATTTGCCAATGATATCGCATAAAACTAGTGCGACCCATAACTAAACATGCGCGTACCGATCTGTCAACTGTTATTGATTTTTTCAAACAACAAAATAAAATCAGCTGTGCCGCAAAAATTAATATCACACTGACTTGAGAAAAAACATGTATGCATAGTTACAAGCCTGACCGCGCGAGTTCTTTGCGGTATCATTGGCAAACTTTGATCAATTATAACTCAAAAATTATTGCAGCCTCAACATTTTTGTATTAGAATTTTTTACTCTGTTTTTACGTCTAGAATACACTAATAAATTATTTTATGGATTTTATGAGATATTCTACATATATAAGATCTTTCATATATTTACCGCATACTTTGAGGACAAATGTATATATAATAAACGGATACTTTGGAGACAAGTCCCAAATTATGCAATTCCTATATAAAATAGAAATTTATATACGTATTTTCTCAAAGTAAGAAATTAATATAAAGAAGACTTTAAATTTAAATATATATTTTGTGAATAGAATAAAAATTTCTATCACATAGGAGAATCGCATATTTTGGGAACTGTCTCCGAAGTATCTGTTCATTATATATATATATTAATTCTGAAAGTATACTGTTAATATAAGAAAGACCTCAAATTTAAACGCATGTTTTGAGGACAGGATAAAATTTTCCGTCATATATGTAAATCGCATAATTTCGGGACTGTCTCCGAAGTATTGCTTATTATATATATATTTCAGTCCTCAAAGTATGCATTGTATATAAGAAACCTATATAATTTTAAAATTATTGACTTATAAATAATTTTATAAATTGGGATATGTTATTGAGGTTGTATTACACACATTTATAACTAAAATCGAAGTGGTCTCAAAGTATACGCTTGACATATATATATATATATATACATATATATATATATATATATATATATACTCTATATAGTCTAACATTTTGTTTAATAGGTCGTGATGACGATGAAAATATACGAATGGAAATCGCCGAATTGGAAGGACATAGTTATTATGTAGCTACGCAGTTTCATCCTGAGTATCTATCAAGGCCTTTAAAACCCTCACCGCCGTTCCTCGGTTTAATTTTAGCCAGTGTAGACAAACTGAAGTATTATGTAGCACGAGGATGTAAATTTTCACCTCGCCAACAGAGCGATAATGAATCAGGTAATAATGAAATAACTAGAAAAAGATATATAAAAAAATAAAAATTTATATTAAATTAACGTAATTAGTATAATTAATATATATTAATATAATTGCGCGCACACACATATATGCAAAATGTATGTTTAATGTAAAAATTAGACATAATTTCAATTTGCATGCAAATTTCTCCAACTTACTCATTTGTCATGTTGATTGTTACAGACGATGACTACATGTTGGAGAAAGTGTCAAAATTGCAGTTGTCTAGTAATGCAAGTAGAAGTGGTAGTAATATTACAGAACTCAATGATACTTTGCATTGAGTGAAATTTTATTATCGCAAATTTATTTTGTATCATTCCATTTTCCTATAATCTGATCCACATGTCTTTCTCTAGTCTTACATAATTCATGATTAAAAATTGAAACATAATAAATACATGAATATGTGATAAGTATATATTTGTACAATATATATATATATATATATTAATAATATAAATTTAAATCTTGCTATAACTGAAAACAGAAGTTAGAATCCTAATATAGCTTACAAGCAGCAACAACTATAAATACAAATATATAATTTATGATAACTTTAGGAATGAGTCTGTATCTCATACAAGTTACTATGAAATCTCATGTTTTGGTTAAATATATATATGTAAACAGGTTCTTATAGAAAATAGATTTCATCATTTTAATACATCGTCTTATACCAGAGATTTAAATTTATATAATTTTAATAAGTTAAAAGGTTATGAGAGAATAAATAGTGTTTATGATATTATAATACACTATTTCAATTGTAAGTCTGCAGTATTCAAACTACATCTTTTATATCGACAAATTAGTTTTTTATACGTACAAAGTATTCAGGATGAGGGATAGAGAGAGTGTCCCGAAATATTATAATTTTATTATAATCTCATGTATATCAAACAATTGTTATATTGTACATAATGTATAATGTAGTAGTGTATACCTAATACGAATTTTATTAGATATTATAAGTTTTATATTTTGTAATAAATTATGTCATGTTTAAACGTAAAAATTTCTTGTATGTTTGTATGTATTGATAAAAATATTAATATGTTTCAGATCAAATGAAATATATATGTATATGTGAATCTAGATTTTAAAGATTTAATTTAATTATATACAAGCCGAAATCATAATCTCTTTCTAAAAACATGATTTGTCTTTTATAAATTATATAATGATTATAAAGATTCTTTGAATTATAGCGACAATTAACTTATCATAGTCTAGTCTAGTCTTGTTGATATAATATTAACGAAAAAAGATAATTAATAAAATTAAAATGTTTGAAATATTGCAAAACTTAAAATTTTAATTTGTATTTCTTCTTATAATTATGTTCGCCTGATATTTTACTCATATTTGAGACCTTAAATTTTTGCGGTTTGAATTTTAATTTCAAATTCATATAAAAAAATTATCTATATTAAAAGACGATACAAATGAAAGAAAGTATATAATACAAAAATTTACAAATATCTAGATATGCAACTAGTTATATGAAATCTGATTTGTCAATTCTGGACATGCACATTCTATTGGTTAGAAATTTCACTCATACACATATCTTTCTTTACTACTGAAAGTCTGTGACAAAGCTATAGCTTTGGTACTTTTACCCTATAAAAATCTTGCAGCGCGCAAGCGCGGGCATAACGCTATACTTTACATATCGTGAACCGTGATGCGATTTATACAGTGCAGTGTTAAGTTCGGTTCAATTCATATCCAAGTTGTACTGACATTTACGAACTTGTAGCGGAGTATCCATATTCATCTCAAATCATCGAGAATCAGTTAGCTAAATCATGAAGTATATTCTGGTGACCGGCGGTGTGATCAGCGGCGTGGGCAAGGGTGTCATCGCCAGCTCGTTCGGCACTATCCTCAAACACTGTAACATTCGCGTGACATCCATCAAGATTGATCCTTATATCAATATCGATGCCGGGACGTTCTCGCCCTACGAGCACGGTGAGCGCGATATTAATTTCTGCACATCATTGTGCCATAATATTTGAAAAAACAGCGGTTTTTTCGTTAGCATGTTCGACATCAATCGGTATAAAATTGAGTTCAATTTCCTGTGCTATTGATACGGGACTTTATTGCGATCGCAGCAGTTGCACGTTATTGCGTAAAGATCGCTTCTTCCGTGATTCTAGCTCCTGATTTCTCGTTTCTTAACATTACAGAAATTTTTTTTTCATTTGAATATAATTTATAAAGGGTTATACACACACACACACACGCACACACACACACACACACACACATATATATATATATATATATATATACACATGTGTGTTGCGCGAGGTTTAATTCAAATCGTCTTGCCGATATTTCTATCTCTGTTTTCTGTCTATTTTTTGATTATCGATAGAAAAGAAATAAATTACAAAATTTTTTATCTGAATAAACCATACAGTTGTGTGATAAAATTGAATAAAAATCGCTAAATTAAATTCCACGATAAGTGAGTGCCTTTATGGCGGTAAAATTTTCAGCCATGTGCTTACGCCATTTTGCATGCTGCCGCCACGCTATTTAATAATTAATTAAGATTTATCGAATGAGGTCAGATGAATTTTTATAGCTATATAAAATATATATGTACACAAATAAAATTAATTACGCATATATATATATATATATATATGTATATATTGTATATAGTGCAATAATAGAAGAATATTCATTTTAAGCCCCAAGTTAATTTATTTTTCTACGCAAATATTCTACACTATACGAATCCATCTGAATATGTTTTTAGGCATCTTCCGGTTCTATACATGCATTTCCTACATTCAAAAAAATGTAGATAGAAAATGTAGAGCTGGAGAGAAAAAGCACAATAAAAAAAGTAACATTAAAATTGATGTTAAAATTGATGTATGTCTTATTTTTAAAAATTATATAATTATATTATATATTATTAATAAAATTAAAGTAATATAATAACATTTTTAACATTTTTTATAAAATTATATATGATTAAATTAATTGCATATAGGATCAAATTAGTACTAAATTATTTCTCATATAGTTTCAACTATTATACAGATAAAGTTTAATAATATATCTGAAACAATTAACTGTGATTGAACAATTAAAAATTATTATTGATCAACAAATTATTTTAATTATTAGAGTATAGTAATTGTTATATAAATATGTTTGCATAATTTCATTCATCCTTTAGAAATGGTTTCTAATGTCCAATGAAGCTTGATGCTTATCACCACATTCCATTGTTCAGTCAAGTAAGCGGTAAAAACATTCCTCGAAGGGAAACATCTTATGTTACTGGGTTTTTATAGACACATCCGCTGTCAGTTTTTTAATTTTGCTTATGTTACTTACTGGAAAGTTTCTGTTTACTCTGTACAACAGGAGAAGTTTATGTACTCGATGATGGTGGTGAAGTGGATCTTGATTTGGGCAATTACGAGCGTTTTCTGGATATCACTCTTCATAAGGACAATAATATAACAACGGGAAAAATTTATCAACATGTTATTACAAAAGAGAGACACGGAGATTATCTAGGAAAAACAGTACAAGGTATATCTCTATTTATATAATATCGCATATTTATATATAAGAAAGAGAAAGAGAGAGAAAAACACAATTTTTGCACAAATTAATAAAGATTGATATTTTTTAGTTGTACCTCACATCACTGATGCTATTCAGGAGTGGGTGGAAAGAGTTGCGAATCAGTCTGTAACAGAAGATGGAGCTAAACCAGAGGTATTGCTAATAATATGAATTATTATAATATATAATGTTACATAATTCCATAAGATATGTAAAAATATTAATTTACATAATATTCTTTATATATTTGTGATATATAATTCTAATTACATAATTTATTAATAATGCTTTACAGGTTTGCATAGTGGAATTAGGTGGCACAATAGGCGACATAGAGGGGATGCCGTTTGTAGAAGCATTTAGGCAATTTCAATTTAGAGTGAAGAAAGAAAACTTCTGTGTTGCCTATGTGTCTTTAGTGCCGCAGGTAACTGCGTTACATGCCTACAATCTTTACACACAGGTTACATTCTCGTTTACATATCTCTTCTATATTTTATGTGCATACAATAATAAATGCATAATTAATTTTTGTGAAACTCCCTAAACGTTTTTGTGAAGATAATTTCTGAGTAATTATTGAGATATAAAATACTTTTTAGCCAAAATCAACGGGTGAACCCAAGACGAAACCAACGCAATCTAGTGTGAGGGAGTTACGTGGATTAGGTTTATCACCCGATCTAATAGTTTGTAGATCGGAAACGCCTATTGGCAATTCTGCCAAAGAAAAAATTTCAAATTTCTGTCATGTCGCTCCAGAGCAGGTAATTATCATAAATATTTTTAATGAAGAAATAAACTGTATCGTAATTGATTAATTAAAATTGTTAATGTTTGAAAGTAAGTAATTAATTGATATCAACATTAAGTGACATCAAATATTTTGATCAGGTTATCACTATTCACGACTTAACATCCATATATCGAGTACCACTTCTTATGGAATATCAAGGCGTTATAGAGTTTCTCAATGATCGATTGCAACTGAATATCGGAATACCGCGTCCGCGTTTCTTCATGCGAAAATGGCGAGATTTAGCTGATCGCGTGGATCATTTGCGGAAAGATGTTAACATCGCTCTAGTGGGCAAATATACAAAACTCGAGGATTCCTACGCTTCTGTTACAAAAGCGTTGCAACATGCTGCCATTGAGGCCGGTTATAAATTGAAATTGACGGTACTGTGTCGTAATTATTTGAAATATATATAATTTTATACATATTACATAATCATATTGTACTATTATTTTTTGAATGATTATGCAATAATATTATTGCAGTTTATTGAAGCTGCTAATCTAGAGCAGATTACATTAATGGAAAATCCAGTCTTGTATCATGAGGCTTGGCAACAGCTTTGTAAAAGCAGGTAAATATTTCAATATATTTTTATGGTTCTGTACTTCTCTTATATCCATAATTTTTAATGAAGATACATTTGTTGTGTTTAGTGGCATTATTGTACCAGGTGGCTTCGGTAAAAGAGGATTGGAAGGAAAGATGGAGGCCTGTCGATGGTGTAGAACAAACAACAAACCGTTTCTCGGCATCTGTCTGGGTCTACAAGCGGCAGTCATTGAATTCGCGCGAAACGTATTGAATCTCCAATCGGCGAACTCTACAGAAATTGATCCACATACTAGTAGTCCTGTGGTAATAGACATGCCAGAGCACAATCAGGGAATTATGGGGGGAACTATGAGGCTTGGCAAAAGACAAACGCGTTTCTGTAACAATAATTCTGTCCTAAGTAAGTACCAGAATCCATGTTTCAACTTGAGATCAATTTTCTTTTTTCAATGCCACAATATATGATATATTCTTAATATATATATATATATATATATTATTTTATTTTTATATTTTTCTGTACAGAGAAATTGTATGACAATAAAGATGTCATAGAAGAAAGACATAGGCATAGATATGAAATAAATCCGGATTATGTTCCAGATTTAGAAGCAGCTGGTTTAAAATTTGTAGGTGAGTTATATTGCATTTTTTCACACACAATAAAGTTATAGTTTTGGTAAATATAATAGACAATCTTAATTATACATAATTGAGATAATACAATATATATATATATATATATATATATATATATATATATATATATATACTCTATATAGTCTAACATTTTGTTTAATAGGTCGTGATGACGATGAAAATATACGAATGGAAATCGCCGAATTGGAAGGACATAGTTATTATGTAGCTACGCAGTTTCATCCTGAGTATCTATCAAGGCCTTTAAAACCCTCACCGCCGTTCCTCGGTTTAATTTTAGCCAGTGTAGACAAACTGAAGTATTATGTAGCACGAGGATGTAAATTTTCACCTCGCCAACAGAGCGATAATGAATCAGGTAATAATGAAATAACTAGAAAAAGATATATAAAAAAATAAAAATTTATATTAAATTAACGTAATTAGTATAATTAATATATATTAATATAATTGCGCGCACACACATATATGCAAAATGTATGTTTAATGTAAAAATTAGACATAATTTCAATTTGCATGCAAATTTCTCCAACTTACTCATTTGTCATGTTGATTGTTACAGACGATGACTACATGTTGGAGAAAGTGTCAAAATTGCAGTTGTCTAGTAATGCAAGTAGAAGTGGTAGTAATATTACAGAACTCAATGATACTTTGCATTGAGTGAAATTTTATTATCGCAAATTTATTTTGTATCATTCCATTTTCCTATAATCTGATCCACATGTCTTTCTCTAGTCTTACATAATTCATGATTAAAAATTGAAACATAATAAATACATGAATATGTGATAAGTATATATTTGTACAATATATATATATATATATATTAATAATATAAATTTAAATCTTGCTATAACTGAAAACAGAAGTTAGAATCCTAATATAGCTTACAAGCAGCAACAACTATAAATACAAATATATAATTTATGATAACTTTAGGAATGAGTCTGTATCTCATATAAGTTACTATGAAATCTCATGTTTTGGTTAAATATATATATGTAAACAGGTTCTTATAGAAAATAGATTTCATCATTTTAATACATCGTCTTATACCAGAGATTTAAATTTATATAATTTTAATAAGTTAAAATGTTATGAGGGAATAAATAGTGTTTATGATATTATAATACACTATTTCAATTGTAAGTCTGCAGTATTCAAACTACATTTTTTATATCGACAAACTAATTTTTTATACGTACAAAGTATTCAGGATGAGGGATAGAGAGAGTGTCCCGAAATATTATAATTTTATTATAATCTCATGTATATCAAACAATTGTTATATTGTACATAATGTATAATGTAGTAGTGTATACCTAATACGAATTTTATTAGATATTATAAGTTTTATATTTTGTAATAAATTATGTCATGTTTAAACGTAAAAATTTCTTGTATGTTTGTATGTATTGATAAAAATATTAATATGTTTCAGATCAAATGAAATATATATGTATATGTGAATCTAGATTTTAAAGATTTAATTTAATTATATACAAGCCGAAATCATAATCTCTTTCTAAAAACATGATTTGTCTTTTATAAATTATATAATGATTATAAAGATTCTTTGAATTATAGCGACAATTAACTTATCATAGTCTAGTCTAGTCTTGTTGATATAATATTAACGAAAAAAGATAATTAATAAAATTAAAATGTTTGAAATATTGCAAAACTTAAAATTTTAATTTGTATTTCTTCTTATAATTATGTTCGCCTGATATTTTACTCATATTTGAGACCTTAAATTTTTGCGGTTTGAATTTTAATTTCAAATTCATATAAAAAAATTATCTATATTAAAAGACGATACAAATGAAAGAAAGTATATAATACAAAAATTTACAAATATCTAGATATGCAACTAGTTATATGAAATCTGATTTGTCAATTCTGGACATGCACATTCTATTGGTTAGAAATTTCACTCATACACATATCTTTCTTTACTACTGAAAGTCTGTGACAAAGCTATAGCTTTGGTACTTTTACCCTATAAAAATCTTGCAGCGCGCAAGCGCGGGCATAACGCTATACTTTACATATCGTGAACCGTGATGCGATTTATACAGTGCAGTGTTAAGTTCGGTTCAATTCATATCCAAGTTGTACTGACATTTACGAACTTGTAGCGGAGTATCCATATTCATCTCAAATCATCGAGAATCAGTTAGCTAAATCATGAAGTATATTCTGGTGACCGGCGGTGTGATCAGCGGCGTGGGCAAGGGTGTCATCGCCAGCTCGTTCGGCACTATCCTCAAACACTGTAACATTCGCGTGACATCCATCAAGATTGATCCTTATATCAATATCGATGCCGGGACGTTCTCGCCCTACGAGCACGGTGAGCGCGATATTAATTTCTGCACATCATTGTGCCATAATATTTGAAAAAACAGCGGTTTTTTCGTTAGCATGTTCGACATCAATCGGTATAAAATTGAGTTCAATTTCCTGTGCTATTGATACGGGACTTTATTGCGATCGCAGCAGTTGCACGTTATTGCGTAAAGATCGCTTCTTCCGTGATTCTAGCTCCTGATTTCTCGTTTCTTAACATTACAGAAATTTTTTTTTCATTTGAATATAATTTATAAAGGGTTATACACACACACACACACGCACACACACACACACACACACATATATATATATATATATATATATATATACACATGTGTGTTGCGCGAGGTTTAATTCAAATCGTCTTGCCGATATTTCTATCTCTGTTTTCTGTCTATTTTTTGATTATCGATAGAAAAGAAATAAATTACAAAATTTTTTATCTGAATAAACCATACAGTTGTGTGATAAAATTGAATAAAAATCGCTAAATTAAATTCCACGATAAGTGAGTGCCTTTATGGCGGTAAAATTTTCAGCCATGTGCTTACGCCATTTTGCATGCTGCCGCCACGCTATTTAATAATTAATTAAGATTTATCGAATGAGGTCAGATGAATTTTTATAGCTATATAAAATATATATGTACACAAATAAAATTAATTACGCATATATATATATATATATATATGTATATATTGTATATAGTGCAATAATAGAAGAATATTCATTTTAAGCCCCAAGTTAATTTATTTTTCTACGCAAATATTCTACACTATACGAATCCATCTGAATATGTTTTTAGGCATCTTCCGGTTCTATACATGCATTTCCTACATTCAAAAAAATGTAGATAGAAAATGTAGAGCTGGAGAGAAAAAGCACAATAAAAAAAGTAACATTAAAATTGATGTTAAAATTGATGTATGTCTTATTTTTAAAAATTATATAATTATATTATATATTATTAATAAAATTAAAGTAATATAATAACATTTTTAACATTTTTTATAAAATTATATATGATTAAATTAATTGCATATAGGATCAAATTAGTACTAAATTATTTCTCATATAGTTTCAACTATTATACAGATAAAGTTTAATAATATATCTGAAACAATTAACTGTGATTGAACAATTAAAAATTATTATTGATCAACAAATTATTTTAATTATTAGAGTATAGTAATTGTTATATAAATATGTTTGCATAATTTCATTCATCCTTTAGAAATGGTTTCTAATGTCCAATGAAGCTTGATGCTTATCACCACATTCCATTGTTCAGTCAAGTAAGCGGTAAAAACATTCCTCGAAGGGAAACATCTTATGTTACTGGGTTTTTATAGACACATCCGCTGTCAGTTTTTTAATTTTGCTTATGTTACTTACTGGAAAGTTTCTGTTTACTCTGTACAACAGGAGAAGTTTATGTACTCGATGATGGTGGTGAAGTGGATCTTGATTTGGGCAATTACGAGCGTTTTCTGGATATCACTCTTCATAAGGACAATAATATAACAACGGGAAAAATTTATCAACATGTTATTACAAAAGAGAGACACGGAGATTATCTAGGAAAAACAGTACAAGGTATATCTCTATTTATATAATATCGCATATTTATATATAAGAAAGAGAAAGAGAGAGAAAAACACAATTTTTGCACAAATTAATAAAGATTGATATTATTTTTTAGTTGTACCTCACATCACTGATGCTATTCAGGAGTGGGTGGAAAGAGTTGCGAATCAGTCTGTAACAGAAGATGGAGCTAAACCAGAGGTATTGCTAATAATATGAATTATTATAATATATAATGTTACATAATTCCATAAGATATGTAAAAATATTAATTTACATAATATTCTTTATATATTTGTGATATATAATTCTAATTACATAATTTATTAATAATGCTTTACAGGTTTGCATAGTGGAATTAGGTGGCACAATAGGCGACATAGAGGGGATGCCGTTTGTAGAAGCATTTAGGCAATTTCAATTTAGAGTGAAGAAAGAAAACTTCTGTGTTGCCCATGTGTCTTTAGTGCCGCAGGTAACTGCGTTACATGCCTACAATCTTTACACACAGGTTACATTCTCGTTTACATATCTCTTCTATATTTTATGTGCATACAATAATAAATGCATAATTAATTTTTGTGAAACTCCCTAAACGTTTTTGTGAAGATAATTTCTGAGTAATTATTGAGATATAAAATACTTTTTAGCCAAAATCAACGGGTGAACCCAAGACGAAACCAACGCAATCTAGTGTGAGGGAGTTACGTGGATTAGGTTTATCACCCGATCTAATAGTTTGTAGATCGGAAACGCCTATTGGCAATTCTGCCAAAGAAAAAATTTCAAATTTCTGTCATGTCGCTCCAGAGCAGGTAATTATCATAAATATTTTTAATGAAGAAATAAACTGTATCGTAATTGATTAATTAAAATTGTTAATGTTTGAAAGTAAGTAATTAATTGATATCAACATTAAGTGACATCAAATATTTTGATCAGGTTATCACTATTCACGACTTAACATCCATATATCGAGTACCACTTCTTATGGAATATCAAGGCGTTATAGAGTTTCTCAATGATCGATTGCAACTGAATATCGGAATACCGCGTCCGCGTTTCTTCATGCGAAAATGGCGAGATTTAGCTGATCGCGTGGATCATTTGCGGAAAGATGTTAACATCGCTCTAGTGGGCAAATATACAAAACTCGAGGATTCCTACGCTTCTGTTACAAAAGCGTTGCAACATGCTGCCATTGAGGCCGGTTATAAATTGAAATTGACGGTACTGTGTCGTAATTATTTGAAATATATATAATTTTATACATATTACATAATCATATTGTACTATTATTTTTTGAATGATTATGCAATAATATTATTGCAGTTTATTGAAGCTGCTAATCTAGAGCAGATTACATTAATGGAAAATCCAGTCTTGTATCATGAGGCTTGGCAACAGCTTTGTAAAAGCAGGTAAATATTTCAATATATTTTTATGGTTCTGTACTTCTCTTATATCCATAATTTTTAATGAAGATACATTTGTTGTGTTTAGTGGCATTATTGTACCAGGTGGCTTCGGTAAAAGAGGATTGGAAGGAAAGATGGAGGCCTGTCGATGGTGTAGAACAAACAACAAACCGTTTCTCGGCATCTGTCTGGGTCTACAAGCGGCAGTCATTGAATTCGCGCGAAACGTATTGAATCTCCAATCGGCGAACTCTACAGAAATTGATCCACATACTAGTAGTCCTGTGGTAATAGACATGCCAGAGCACAATCAGGGAATTATGGGGGGAACTATGAGGCTTGGCAAAAGACAAACGCGTTTCTGTAACAATAATTCTGTCCTAAGTAAGTACCAGAATCCATGTTTTAACTTGAGATCAATTTTCTTTTTTCAATGCCACAATATATGATATATTCTTAATATATATATATATATATATATTATTTTATTTTTATATTTTTCTGTACAGAGAAATTGTATGACAATAAAGATGTCATAGAAGAAAGACATAGGCATAGATATGAAATAAATCCGGATTATGTTCCAGATTTAGAAGCAGCTGGTTTAAAATTTGTAGGTGAGTTATATTGCATTTTTTCACACACAATAAAGTTATAGTTTTGGTAAATATAATAGACAATCTTAATTATACATAATTGAGATAATATAATATATATATATATATATATATATATACTCTATATAGTCTAACATTTTGTTTAATAGGTCGTGATGACGATGAAAATATACGAATGGAAATCGCCGAATTGGAAGGACATAGTTATTATGTAGCTACGCAGTTTCATCCTGAGTATCTATCAAGGCCTTTAAAACCCTCACCGCCGTTCCTCGGTTTAATTTTAGCCAGTGTAGACAAACTGAAGTATTATGTAGCACGAGGATGTAAATTTTCACCTCGCCAACAGAGCGATAATGAATCAGGTAATAATGAAATAACTAGAAAAAGATATATAAAAAAATAAAAATTTATATTAAATTAACGTAATTAGTATAATTAATATATATTAATATAATTGCGCGCACACACATATATGCAAAATGTATGTTTAATGTAAAAATTAGACATAATTTCAATTTGCATGCAAATTTCTCCAACTTACTCATTTGTCATGTTGATTGTTACAGACGATGACTACATGTTGGAGAAAGTGTCAAAATTGCAGTTGTCTAGTAATGCAAGTAGAAGTGGTAGTAATATTACAGAACTCAATGATACTTTGCATTGAGTGAAATTTTATTATCGCAAATTTATTTTGTATCATTCCATTTTCCTATAATCTGATCCACATGTCTTTCTCTAGTCTTACATAATTCATGATTAAAAATTGAAACATAATAAATACATGAATATGTGATAAGTATATATTTGTACAATATATATATATATATATATTAATAATATAAATTTAAATCTTGCTATAACTGAAAACAGAAGTTAGAATCCTAATATAGCTTACAAGCAGCAACAACTATAAATACAAATATATAATTTATGATAACTTTAGGAATGAGTCTGTATCTCATATAAGTTACTATGAAATCTCATGTTTTGGTTAAATATATATATGTAAACAGGTTCTTATAGAAAATAGATTTCATCATTTTAATACATCGTCTTATACCAGAGATTTAAATTTATATAATTTTAATAAGTTAAAATGTTATGAGGGAATAAATAGTGTTTATGATATTATAATACACTATTTCAATTGTAAGTCTGCAGTATTCAAACTACATTTTTTATATCGACAAACTAATTTTTTATACGTACAAAGTATTCAGGATGAGGGATAGAGAGAGTGTCCCGAAATATTATAATTTTATTATAATCTCATGTATATCAAACAATTGTTATATTGTACATAATGTATAATGTAGTAGTGTATACCTAATACGAATTTTATTAGATATTATAAGTTTTATATTTTGTAATAAATTATGTCATGTTTAAACGTAAAAATTTCTTGTATGTTTGTATGTATTGATAAAAATATTAATATGTTTCAGATCAAATGAAATATATATGTATATGTGAATCTAGATTTTAAAGATTTAATTTAATTATATACAAGCCGAAATCATAATCTCTTTCTAAAAACATGATTTGTCTTTTATAAATTATATAATGATTATAAAGATTCTTTGAATTATAGCGACAATTAACTTATCATAGTCTAGTCTAGTCTTGTTGATATAATATTAACGAAAAAAGATAATTAATAAAATTAAAATGTTTGAAATATTGCAAAACTTAAAATTTTAATTTGTATTTCTTCTTATAATTATGTTCGCCTGATATTTTACTCATATTTGAGACCTTAAATTTTTGCGGTTTGAATTTTAATTTCAAATTCATATAAAAAAATTATCTATATTAAAAGACGATACAAATGAAAGAAAGTATATAATACAAAAATTTACAAATATCTAGATATGCAACTAGTTATATGAAATCTGATTTGTCAATTCTGGACATGCACATTCTATTGGTTAGAAATTTCACTCATACACATATCTTTCTTTACTACTGAAAGTCTGTGACAAAGCTATAGCTTTGGTACTTTTACCCTATAAAAATCTTGCAGCGCGCAAGCGCGGGCATAACGCTATACTTTACATATCGTGAACCGTGATGCGATTTATACAGTGCAGTGTTAAGTTCGGTTCAATTCATATCCAAGTTGTACTGACATTTACGAACTTGTAGCGGAGTATCCATATTCATCTCAAATCATCGAGAATCAGTTAGCTAAATCATGAAGTATATTCTGGTGACCGGCGGTGTGATCAGCGGCGTGGGCAAGGGTGTCATCGCCAGCTCGTTCGGCACTATCCTCAAACACTGTAACATTCGCGTGACATCCATCAAGATTGATCCTTATATCAATATCGATGCCGGGACGTTCTCGCCCTACGAGCACGGTGAGCGCGATATTAATTTCTGCACATCATTGTGCCATAATATTTGAAAAAACAGCGGTTTTTTCGTTAGCATGTTCGACATCAATCGGTATAAAATTGAGTTCAATTTCCTGTGCTATTGATACGGGACTTTATTGCGATCGCAGCAGTTGCACGTTATTGCGTAAAGATCGCTTCTTCCGTGATTCTAGCTCCTGATTTCTCGTTTCTTAACATTACAGAAATTTTTTTTTCATTTGAATATAATTTATAAAGGGTTATACACACACACACACACGCACACACACACACACACACACACATATATATATATATATATATATACACATGTGTGTTGCGCGAGGTTTAATTCAAATCGTCTTGCCGATATTTCTATCTCTGTTTTCTGTCTATTTTTTGATTATCGATAGAAAAGAAATAAATTAATAAATTACAAAATTTTTTATCTGAATAAACCATACAGTTGTGTGATAAAATTGAATAAAAATCGCTAAATTAAATTCCACGATAAGTGAGTGCCTTTATGGCGGTAAAATTTTCAGCCATGTGCTTACGCCATTTTGCATGCTGCCGCCACGCTATTTAATAATTAATTAAGATTTATCGAATGAGGTCAGATGAATTTTTATAGCTATATAAAATATATATGTACACAAATAAAATTAATTACGCATATATATATATATATATATATATATATATATATATATATATATGTATATATTGTATATAGTGCAATAATAGAAGAATATTCATTTTAAGCCCCAAGTTAATTTATTTTTCTACGCAAATATTCTACACTATACGAATCCATCTGAATATGTTTTTAGGCATCTTCCGGTTCTATACATGCATTTCCTACATTCAAAAAAATGTAGATAGAAAATGTAGAGCTGGAGAGAAAAAGCACAATAAAAAAAGTAACATTAAAATTGATGTTAAAATTGATGTATGTCTTATTTTTAAAAATTATATAATTATATTATATATTATTAATAAAATTAAAGTAATATAATAACATTTTTAACATTTTTTATAAAATTATATATGATTAAATTAATTGCATATAGGATCAAATTAGTACTAAATTATTTCTCATATAGTTTCAACTATTATACAGATAAAGTTTAATAATATATCTGAAACAATTAACTGTGATTGAACAATTAAAAATTATTATTGATCAACAAATTATTTTAATTATTAGAGTATAGTAATTGTTATATAAATATGTTTGCATAATTTCATTCATCCTTTAGAAATGGTTTCTAATGTCCAATGAAGCTTGATGCTTATCACCACATTCCATTGTTCAGTCAAGTAAGCGGTAAAAACATTCCTCGAAGGGAAACATCTTATGTTACTGGGTTTTTATAGACACATCCGCTGTCAGTTTTTTAATTTTGCTTATGTTACTTACTGGAAAGTTTCTGTTTACTCTGTACAACAGGAGAAGTTTATGTACTCGATGATGGTGGTGAAGTGGATCTTGATTTGGGCAATTACGAGCGTTTTCTGGATATCACTCTTCATAAGGACAATAATATAACAACGGGAAAAATTTATCAACATGTTATTACAAAAGAGAGACACGGAGATTATCTAGGAAAAACAGTACAAGGTATATCTCTATTTATATAATATCGCATATTTATATATAAGAAAGAGAAAGAGAGAGAAAAACACAATTTTTGCACAAATTAATAAAGATTGATATTATTTTTTAGTTGTACCTCACATCACTGATGCTATTCAGGAGTGGGTGGAAAGAGTTGCGAATCAGTCTGTAACAGAAGATGGAGCTAAACCAGAGGTATTGCTAATAATATGAATTATTATAATATATAATGTTACATAATTCCATAAGATATGTAAAAATATTAATTTACATAATATTCTTTATATATTTGTGATATATAATTCTAATTACATAATTTATTAATAATGCTTTACAGGTTTGCATAGTGGAATTAGGTGGCACAATAGGCGACATAGAGGGGATGCCGTTTGTAGAAGCATTTAGGCAATTTCAATTTAGAGTGAAGAAAGAAAACTTCTGTGTTGCCCATGTGTCTTTAGTGCCGCAGGTAACTGCGTTACATGCCTACAATCTTTACACACAGGTTACATTCTCGTTTACATATCTCTTCTATATTTTATGTGCACCCAGTAAGCAATTTGATAACAAATTGTTGCCAAATTGGCATCAAATTCGCTCAAAACTTGGTAACAAATCCAGTGCCATCTGTGTCCGCATTAAGCTTGTGTTTTGATGACAAAGCTTGTTGACATAACCTGACAGCAAATTGACGGCAAAAACCGAGCAAAGCTTGACATGATTTGACGTCAAATTGATGGCAAAAATCGACCAAGATCTGCGCAAGACAATCTGATAGCAGATTGTCAGCAAAAACCGAACAAATTCTGCAGCTTTTGGCCATTCATATAAAAGTATATATTTAAATAGATTTAAAGCCTTAACCCTAAGTAACAAAATGATGATAAGTTTTGGTCATAAAATGACCATTAGATAATTAGACATTATATAAAATCATATATTAATATGTTAAAACATATAGGTAAATTCAAATAACTTAATTTATAAAATTAAAGATCTTTTTGGACAGAAATTGTTTGATCAAGTGAAAATCGAACAATTATCTGTCCGATTTGCCAAAAATCAATTCAATATCTGAATTTCCTGTATAAGAATTATGTCAAAAATTGAACTGATAGAAATATATATATTATAATATTATTAGGATTTTGTAGACTTTATATACACTCATGACAAGAATTTGAATACGGGTATAGATAATGAATAACGCGCCGCATAGCGATAAGCGACTGAACTATTTTATAATACTTTGTAATAAGCTGCAGATTTTGTTCGGTTTTTGCTGCCAATTTGCTATCAGATTGCGCACTCTAGATCCTGCTCAGTTTTTGCCGACAATCTGATGTCAGTCATGTCAGCAAGCTTTGCTCGGTTTCTGTCGCCAATTTGCTGTGCAGTTATGTTAGCAAGCTTTGCTTGATTCTTGGCGGCAATCTGCCAGCTTAATCGGTAATAACAACTCTTGTACCAAATTTGTAGCTTTTTTGCTGACAATAATTTGTAGCAAGCACTTGGCAATATCTGTTAGAACAGACCTGGCTGACTGGGCATACAATAATAAATGCATAATTAATTTTTGTGAAACTCCCTAAACGTTTTTGTGAAGATAATTTCTGAGTAATTATTGAGATATAAAATACTTTTTAGCCAAAATCAACGGGTGAACCCAAGACGAAACCAACGCAATCTAGTGTGAGGGAGTTACGTGGATTAGGTTTATCACCCGATCTAATAGTTTGTAGATCGGAAACGCCTATTGGCAATTCTGCCAAAGAAAAAATTTCAAATTTCTGTCATGTCGCTCCAGAGCAGGTAATTATCATAAATATTTTTAATGAAGAAATAAACTGTATCGTAATTGATTAATTAAAATTGTTAATGTTTGAAAGTAAGTAATTAATTGATATCAACATTAAGTGACATCAAATATTTTGATCAGGTTATCACTATTCACGACTTAACATCCATATATCGAGTACCACTTCTTATGGAATATCAAGGCGTTATAGAGTTTCTCAATGATCGATTGCAACTGAATATCGGAATACCGCGTCCGCGTTTCTTCATGCGAAAATGGCGAGATTTAGCTGATCGCGTGGATCATTTGCGGAAAGATGTTAACATCGCTCTAGTGGGCAAATATACAAAACTCGAGGATTCCTACGCTTCTGTTACAAAAGCGTTGCAACATGCTGCCATTGAGGCCGGTTATAAATTGAAATTGACGGTACTGTGTCGTAATTATTTGAAATATATATAATTTTATACATATTACATAATCATATTGTACTATTATTTTTTGAATGATTATGCAATAATATTATTGCAGTTTATTGAAGCTGCTAATCTAGAGCAAATTACATTAATGGAAAATCCAGTCTTGTATCATGAGGCTTGGCAACAGCTTTGTAAAAGCAGGTAAATATTTCAATATATTTTTATGGTTCTGTACTTCTCTTATATCCATAATTTTTAATGAAGATACATTTGTTGTGTTTAGTGGCATTATTGTACCAGGTGGCTTCGGTAAAAGAGGATTGGAAGGAAAGATGGAGGCCTGTCGATGGTGTAGAACAAACAACAAACCGTTTCTCGGCATCTGTCTGGGTCTACAAGCGGCAGTCATTGAATTCGCGCGAAACGTATTGAATCTCCAATCGGCGAACTCTACAGAAATTGATCCACATACTAGTAGTCCTGTGGTAATAGACATGCCAGAGCACAATCAGGGAATTATGGGGGGAACTATGAGGCTTGGCAAAAGACAAACGCGTTTCTGTAACAATAATTCTGTCCTAAGTAAGTACCAGAATCCATGTTTCAACTTGAGATCAATTTTCTTTTTTCAATGCCACAATATATGATATATTCTTAATATATATATATATATATATATATATTATTTTATTTTTATATTTTTCTGTACAGAGAAATTGTATGACAATAAAGATGTCATAGAAGAAAGACATAGGCATAGATATGAAATAAATCCGGATTATGTTCCAGATTTAGAAGCAGCTGGTTTAAAATTTGTAGGTGAGTTATATTGCATTTTTTCACACACAATAAAGTTATAGTTTTGGTAAATATAATAGACAATCTTAATTATACATAATTGAGATAATACAATATATATATATATATATATATATATATATATATATATGTCAAGCGTTTGCTTTGGGGACAAAATGTCGAGCGAATGAATATTTTGGAGACTTTTGCATACTTCGGGGTCAGGACTCAAAGTATCCATATATTAAATGTTTAATTTGAGGACATTACGCATATATATTAAATGTATAATTCGAGGTCACTAACAGATGGCGCCACTAATATTATAATAATCAAAATAGAGTGTCTCCTGAGTGGGAACGAGGCGGAATACTCCATGTAATTTCTGCTTGTCTTGTAAAAGACGATCAAAATCAATATGCGATTTATTTACAAAAAATGAAGAATTCATTTTGAAAAAAAAAATAGATTAAGTAATAAACTATAAATGTATGATCTCAAATGATGCATTTGTCTTCTGATTATACAGTATATAAAACAGTACTTCATATTTTATACTCTACTTTTAAAGTAAAGATATTGAGTCAATTTTTTTGCAACATGTACAAACATTTTTGCTTATCTTCGATAATATAGAAAAATGAAACACATAAATAAAGTAAAAAAAAAAAATAAGTGCAGACAATAAAAATGATCCAGACATGGACATAACATGTTGCAAATTAAAAAAGTCAATGAAGTTCTACTCTCTCTACATTTTTCTATTTATATTTACTTTCTATTATTATTTAAAAAAAAAACAATATGATATTCAAATCATGCTTTAAATACATTTCAAAAAACTTTATATACGTTAAAAAATATTTATACTTATACATTTAAAATATCGATTTTGACATTCAAAAACTACTTAAACGTTCTAATATTTAAGTTTCAACAATGTTTCATAAACAACAACATATTTTAGAGTCATAACATGTATCAAATAATTTAATGTCATAAATTGTATTACCGAAGATAAGCAAAAACATAAGCTGAAAAATTTATCGTATTTAAAAAAAAAATATTGAATCAATATTATACTTTTTTTGAAAGCAGCTTATAATGTATAAGTTGGTAAATAATATTAGTAAAATAAATTCCCTGTGTGTTTCGCATATTGTATGGTTATATACACCAGCAAAAATGGTGTTTGGTGGCGGGTGTGTATGTACAGTCGAAAGCATCACCGTATACAAATGAAAATCGCGTACGCACATGTAATTTGAAGCGCAAAGAAAATCAAGGAGTGAAGGAGAAAGTGGAAGGAGGCGGGGGGGGGGGGTATTCCGATATTCATTGCATCGCATGTCGCACGATCGAGAGAGAAAGCAATGCAAAACGTAATGTCGGCTAGTGGTGTCCAATAGCTATCTCACTCGCTCTACGCTTGAATGCAGCGCGTGTAGCGAGACAGCTATAAGACACCGCGCTGTCTTTATCATTATCTCGTTATCTCATTTTGATCTCATACTTCTCTTTTTTATTAAAATGATCTTTTGTCAAATTAAAGACAAAGAAAATTGACAATTTATTATTTAAGAGCAACTTAAATAATTAATAAATTTAACTTGTAGGGATATCTTTAAAGCTTGTGGTAAATAATAACGATTAAGATCTGAAACACCCGACTTTCCTTGGATCGAGCCGACAACAATGCTATCGCGCGGCTCGATACTCTTGCGAGATAGCGGCGAAACGCGATATTCTCCTAAGATCAAATGACAAAAGTCGCGCCGCCAGATTTCCAATATATATTGTATATAAAATATAGTTAAAACGCGATATCTCAGAAACTATGATATAATAGAGTTATGCAATTAAAACTAGAGTTATGAAATCTTTACTTTTCTTTTTCGTCTTATCGAGTATGGTTCGGAACTTAAGATTTTTTACTAGAACTTGTATTTATTAAATTTTTCATAAAAGTATATTAATTTTAAAAATTCGATCTTTCGGTAATTATAATAGCTAGGACCATGCGGTTTTCGCGATTATATTTGTCTTATCGAATGTAATTCAAAACTCTAACATTTTCGATCAAAACTCGTGTTTTTCAAATTTTTTTATAAAAGTATATTAATTTTAAAAATTCGATATTTCGGTAACTATAATAGCTAGAACCATGCGGTTTTCGCGATTATACTTGTTTTATCGAATATAATTCAGAACTCCGACATTTTTAATCAGAACTCGTGATTTCCAAAATTTTTTATAAAAGTATATTAATTTTAAAAATTCAATATTTCGGTAACTATAATAGCTAGGACCATACGGTTTTCGCGATTATATTTATCTTATCGAATGTAATTCAGAACTCTGACATTTTCGATCAGAACTCGTCATTTCGAAAATATCTCTGATATTTGAAGTTAATTTTTTAAACTAAAAACTGCAGAACTCTTGCAAAAAAGTATGAGGAACTATGTAACTATTCAAAAGAGCATCAGAACTATGCTCAGGACTATTTAATTTTGATGTGTCAAAAATCGTGAAGTTGGCACCCCCATTTTTCGAAATCTGCTTTCATTGTGATAATGGACAGAACTCTTTATAAAAATTATCAAGAACTCTTTCTTTTGTTCTAAATAACTCAGAACTCTTAACAGAACTATGGTATCGTAACATAGGGGTGCCACTTCACACATCCATATACGTATGTATGATTTTCGGTTGTTTACGCGTACACACACATCTAACGGACACCATTCATACCGGCACGTGTATGTACATACATGGCTATTGTCTTTTGTAAATCGTTCTTCTCCCTCTCCCCCGTCGCACGCCGAGCACTCATGTAACATTAAACTGTTTCTTTTCGCCGCGTAAGATTGGGTTGTTTCGTCGCGCAATTGTACTCGCGCGGATTGATTGATTTTTATTAATTAATTTCTTATTAATTATTGCAAAAATCGCATGAAATGGTAAAAAACCTTCCTATTCAGTTTAACCCGCTTCACATGCAGGTGATGAGTGGGGCGCAAATTACCGAACACTTTCTTACATAGTAATATTTTTACAACAAATTAAAAATAAAAGGTAAATATGCATTGTTGTGCCTCCGTGGAGGTACAGAGATTTTGTTGAGATCGTTGGCCAATTGGAACTTAGCAGCTCAGGATCGTACAGGGTCTTCTCGTCGCTTTCATTAATTATGGAATCGTATTAGAATAAAAGGTCGTTTATTCGAATACATTAACTTTAAATCTTCTTTTCTTTCTCGCACTTTAACTCGGCTTATCGCGGTATAGAGTTGCTTCGCATGTCTGATATCGCGGCTGCCGTCGCAAGATCAGCTGAGAAGTTCTTTATTAATAAACCATTTACGTTTGTCCGTCTCGTGGTTACTATTGTTAATCTATTCGCACTATATAATTGTATGATTATAACTGTTTCGTGTGATTTTGCGATTAAGACTGCCTAGCGCTCGTTTGAGATGGGTAGTTTTATCACCTCCTGTTTGATTCGTTTTCGGAGGGGATAGCTTAGCGACAGGACCATAGGTGGTCGTGTCGCTCGATTTTGGGTGGAAAAAACCCGGATGCAAGCTATGTATATTCTTTGCCTGCATTTCCGGCGGGTCGTTCTTCAAGTCTTGCGATCGCGTGGCCTCCGCGCGTGCCTCGCTTTGTCAGCGGTTGCGCTCGTAATTTTATACGTCTTCCTCGGCTTGGAGTTATAGTTGGAAGACGTTAAATAATATTTAATAATTAATAATTATGCTAATTTGGTTATAGCCGTTTTGGGCTATAACATCATATTAAGGTCCCACCCCCGCAGGATAGTGATGTTGACATACATATGTTGTCAAAGTCATCGTCCTAAATGACCTTGACCTTGAAATAAGTGGCGGTCGCGATTCATTAAAAAGTTATTAACAAAAAAAGATGGTAATTATGCAGTATAGGGGAGCCAGCTCCGATGACCTTGACTTTGACATGTGTTGTCAAGGACATGACCCCGAGTAACTTTTTCTTCTAATTTAATCGTCGCTCGTTGCTTATTAAAAAGTTATTACCAAAAAAATTTTGAAATATACCAAAGATATACATGGACAGGAAGCACGCGCGCGCGCACACACGCACACGGGGGGTGCAAGGGGGGCCTTCGGCCCCCCTCCCGCACCCACCCCGCCGGTAGACAGGGTGGACCTTGCTTTCTTTACAATGTATCACGTACTTTGTAAGTTGTAAAGCGAGGTCCACCCTACCTACCGGCGGGGAGGATGCGGGAGGGGGGCCGAAGGCCCCCCTTGCACCGCCCGTGTGTGTGTGTGCGCGCGCGCGCGTGCTTTCTGTCCATGCATGTACTTTGGTATATTTCAAATTTTTTTTGTTAATAACTTTTTAATAAGCAACGAGCGACGATTAAATTAGAAGAAAAAGTTACTTAAATTTATGTCCTTGACAACTATATCAAGGTCAGTGAAATCGGTGAGGTTGCCCTTAATCTTAAGCTTTACTATCTTTTTTGTTAATATTTTTTTAATGAATAGCAACCGCCACTTATTTCAAGATTAAGGTCATTCAGGACGATGACGTTGATAACATATGTCAAAGTCAACGTCATCCGTGAGTGTATCTGCAAACACATATTAGCCAATTACTTCCTTTAGTACTGATACAAAGTGGTAAATTTCTCAAACTTCTTTATTCTTATAACTTATTCTTATAACTTTTTAATAAATAATGACCGCCGATTAAGTTATAAGGAAAAGTTACTCAGGGTCATGTCCTTGACAACATATGTCAAAGTCAAGGTCATCGGAGCTGGCTCCTCTATACTGCATAATTACCATCTTTTTTTGTTAATAACTTTTTAACGAATCGCGACCGCCACTTATTTCAAGGTCAAGGTCACTTAGGACGATGATGTTGACAACATATGTTAACATCACTATCCTGTGGAGGTGGGACCTTAATATGCATATTTACCAAATAAAAATATTTTAAATAAAAAATTTATTTTTTCATAACAAATATATTTTTGTTTACATTAATTATTTAATTAATTAATTAATTTTTGTAAACATTGCAATCTAATAGTAAAAACTTTAAGTAATTATGATACTTAATTTAAGTAAATTAAAATAAATAATAAATTTAAGTAAATAATTGTTTCATGTAATGGTGTTTTATGCGATATTCTTATATTAGAAAATAATGCCTTTAGAGTTTTTAATAGAGTCTTTTTCTCTAAGTATTTTTATATATATATTATATATATATAAGAAACTGAATTTGTTGCTCGTCTTAAAGTATTAAAAATCGATACTTTGTCCCCGCGGATCCTATATGACGCGCTTTCCTAATATATAAATTAACTAAAAGAATTTGTTGCTCGCATGTTTTGGGTATTAAAATAATCTGTGGACAATATACTATCGAGATATATAAAAGTCTGAATTTGTTGCTCTTTACAGAATACATATGATTATCTTTTATCGTTCTATATCTCGAAATTTCATTTTTGTTAATTTCAAACAGTTTTGCATATATGTATATATATAAAAAGGCATAGTAGTGTCTTACGCCAATATGTAGTATATATGTTTCTTGAAAAGAGAAGCCTTTTCATGTCATCGTGCCGAAATGTTCGGCAGCGCTTTGTATTGTCTGAAAGTAGATAAAGGCACGTTTTGTTTTGACATCGGATCCGCGTCGCGCACGACTATCTCGCGTTCCTTCTTTTTTATAGATTCTTATATATTTCGATAGTACATCGTCCACAGATTATTTTAGTACCCAAAACATGCGAGCAACAAATTCTTTTAGTTAATTTATATATTAGGAAAGCGCGTCATATAGGATCCGCGGCGACAAAGTATCGATTTTTAATACTTTAAGACGAGCAACAAATTCAGTTTCTCATATATTTCGATAGTATATTGTCTACAGATTATTTTAGTACCAAAAACATGCGAGCAATACATTTTTTTATTTACTTTTACTTCGCGCAAGTGAATGGTACGGCGCGGCGAGACTGAGTATATAGTGGTATTAATTAAATAATATACTTTTTTTAAAATATTTTTATGTTATTTTAGAGCAACAAAATAGCAACAAATTCTAGTGTATTTTATTTTTTGATTCGAGCATTCTATATATTTTTTTCACTATGGGGGGAGCTGGCTTAATGTCAAGCTAGCACCCCCCACTTTGAATGTAAATTCCTGCTAAACGGTTTGAGCAACAAAATTCGGACTACGGCAACTAATTAGCACATAATTAGCACTAAATTATTTGATGTATTTGACTTAATTTGGCGTTGGTGGGGGGGGGGGCTAACTTAATATGGGTTAATATCAAGCTAGTTCCTAGACTTAAACAGTTATTTCAAGATTTAAAACTTGTGTATACAGTTAATTTAAAAAAGATTTCAAGTTTAAACGCGCATAATTCATAGACAGAATAAGAACTTCCTCTTTGCATAATTTGGGAACTGTCTCCAAAGTATTCGTTTATTATACAAAAGAGATCACAACTTCCGTACAATAATTTATTAGCGTGTGCTAGAATCAAAATAGAATAAAAAATTCTAAACAAAAATAAGGCTGCAATAGTTTTTGAGTTATAAGTTATCAAAGTTTACCACTGATATCGCGTAGATCTCACGTGCTCAGGCGCCTAACTACATATAGACGTACCGATTCGTCATTGATTTTTTCAATCAATAAAATAAAATCAGCCTTGCCGTAAAAATCAATATCACAATTATTTCAAAAATGAATAACAGATGACATCGGCACATGTGTCTAAATACAGCGCGAAAATTCTTATAATTAAAAGTTTTTCTTCAATATTTTATAATTCATTGATATAAAATATTGAAGAAAAACTTTTATATATAGAAAAGTATTGTCTTATTATTATATTTGGGCATTCTTATATACGGACGCTCCTGAGACAAAGCGTCGCGTTCCTTAGTTACGTGTATCTGGCGACTCGTTGCTAACGCACGAGCGGTGAGTGGGGGGCAATAGGCGTGAGTCACGAAATCGGGCCAAAATGTGCAAGTAAATCCCAGCACTGATATACATTTGTCCTTAAACTATGCGGAAAATATATGGGAAATATTATATATGCAGAATATCTCATAAAATCTATACAATAATTTATGAGCGTGTTGTAGAGGAAAAATATATCCATGTATATAAATTTCCATTTTATATAGGAGTTGCATAATTTGGGACCTGTCTCTAAAGTATCCGTTTATTATATATACATTTGTCCTCAAAGTATGCGGTAAATATATGAAAGATCTTATATATGTAGAATATCTCATAAAATCCATAAAATAATTTATTAGCGCGTTGTAGAGGTAAAATAGAATAAAACATTGTTATACAAAAATGTTGAGTCTGCCATAATTTTTGGGTTATAAGTGATCAAAGTTTGCCAATGATATGTAGAACTTAGGCGCTTAGGCGGATAACTAAACATACACGCGTACCGATCTGTTATTCATTTTTTAAACAACATAATGTAATACACAGTTTAAAAAAAAAATGTTAGTTGCAAATTACATATTTTTTGTTAAAAACAAAACTATATATTTTTTTATACCAAGTAATTTCTGTCATTATTTTGTGCATAAAAGTGTTAAAGTATGATCATCGAGAAATGCAATATTACGAGATATTTATTAGTTTTATATATGTAAGCTTGTCAAATTAAAATATTAAATATCTCGTAAACTGTTAACTTTTTGATCATATTACCTTTATAATTTTTTATGCAGAATATTATGAGGAATCGATTTCTATAAAATAATATAGTTGTTCTATTTAAACAATTTAAGGTAACCTTGCCCTGACTTTGACGTCACCTAAGGTCAAACCATAGGTATTATTTTATATGTTCCCCTTCAAATCATAAAACTTTTGTTTTAAACATTTTTATCTACCGGGCTCAGCTTTTTAGATATTCGGTTCGAATGTTTAAAATAGGACACCCTGTATATATATAAACACTATATAAAGACATTATTTTCTAATGTTATTATTTTCTGTTTATAAATAAAGTCATTTAATTTATTGTCAATATTGTGTGCATAATAAAATTATTTATATAAAAAGTACAATTTATATGTGTATATAAGGTGCGGGAAACTTCTCTTAATGCGGGTAAAGTGCGGAATAGAAATGCTGAATGTAATTCTGTATTATTTTGCGGTTTTTGTAATAATTTACGAGAAATTAGTAACAACACAATTTCTTCGGCGGTTTAGCAATGTCACCAGCTCTGTGACTCGTCGTTCCATCGCGGATTTGTGACGATTTTCTAACAATTTTTATCTCCGTTAATTGAGATTCTCCATTAATCTTCGCATTTTATTTTCCACATTAATATTATATGTATAATAATCTTGTCTTGCGTCTGAAACTAACTTATTACGTTTGTTTATCATATATAAGAATCGCATAATATGGGAACGGTTTCCAAAGTATTCGTTTATTATACAGAGTGTCGCACAACTTTCGTACAATAATTTACTAACGCATTCTAAAAAGTGAAGTAAAAAATTTTAATACAAAAATGTTGAGGCAATAGTTTTTGAATTATAAGCGATCAAATTTGCCAATGATATCGCATAAAACTAGTGCGACCCATAACTAAACATACGCGTACCGGTCTGTCAACTGTTATTGATTTTTTCAAACAACAAAATAAAATCAGCTGTGCCGCAAAAATTAATATCACACTGACTTGAAAAAAAACATGTATGCATAGTTACAAGCCTGACCGCGCGAGTCCTTTGCGGTATCATTGGCAAACTTTGATCAATTATAACTCAAAAATTATTGCAGCCTCAACATTTTTGTATTAGAATTTTTTACTCTATTTTTACGTCTAGAATACACTAATAAATTATTTTATGGATTTTATGAGATATTCTACATATATAAGATCTTTCATATATTTACCGCATACTTTGAGGACAAATGTATATATAATAAACGGATACTTTGGAGACAGGTCCCAAATTATGCAACTCCTATATAAAATGGAAATTTATATACATGGATATATTTTTCCTCTACAACACGCTCATAAATTATTGTATGGATTTTATGAGATATTCTGCATATATAATATTTCCCATATATTTTCCGCATAGTTTAAGGACAAATGTATGTAATAAACGGATACTTTTCTATATATAAAAGTTTTTCTTCAATATTTTATATCAATGAATTATAAAATATTGAAGAAAAACTTTTAATTATAAGAATTTTCGCGCTGTATTTAGAAAAGTATTGTCTTATTATTATATTTGGGCATTCTTACATATAAACGCTCCTGAGACGAAGCGCCGCGGTCCTTAGTTACGCATATCTGGCGACTCGTTGCTAGCGTACGAGCGATGAGTGGGGGGCAATAGGCGTGAGTCACGAAATCGGGCCAAAATGTGCTTGTAAATCCCAGCACTGCTTTAGAGACAGATCTCAAATTATATAATTCCTATACATGGTGACCCATTTTAATGTACCACCTTCAGAAACTTTTATTTTTGATTGTAGAAAAAAATACTTCAGACAAAAGTTGTTTGGTTCGAAGGGGGACATAAGATGGTGTCATTGGTTTGACCTGGGATAATCTTTTGTAGGTCACATAAAGGTCACCTTGAATTTTTTAATTGGAACACCCTATATATTTTTGCATATTCTTGTAACTTATCTCGAGAGCTTTTCAAAACACTATAACAAAATATTTTTCCTTTAAGTATTTGTTGAGTTATAAGGCTTGAAAGTTAACAATTTTTTGACATAAAATGTAAAATATCTTGAGAAACATTTAATTTTCGATAATATTACCTTAATACTTTTATGCACAAAATAATGAGACCAATCAAGTGGTGTAAAAAAAACACATAGTTGATCTAAAAAAAAATATGTTGCAAATTAGATATTTTTTTTTTTAAGGCAACTATTTTCTTTACACCACAATTTAGCAACTATTTTCTTTACACCACTTGATTGATCTTATTATTCCGTGCATAAAAGTATTAAGGTAATATTATCGAAAATTAAATGTTTCTCAAGATATTTTACATTTTATGTCAAAAAATTGTTAAGTTTCAAGCCTTATAATTCAATTACTTAAAGGAAAAATATTTTGTTATAGTGTTTTGAAAAGCTCACGAGATAAGCTACAGGAATATGCAAAAATATATAGGGTGTTCCGATTAAAAAATTCAAGGTGACCTTTATGTGACCTACAAAAGATTATCCCAGGTCAAACCAATGACACCATCTTATGTCCCCCTTCGAACCAAACAACTTTTGTCTGAAGTATTTTTTTCTACAATCAAAAATAAAAAAGTTTCTGAAGGTGGTACATTAAAATGGGTCATCCTGTATAGGAATTATATAATTTGAGATCTGTCTCTAAAGTATCCGTTTATTATATACATTTGTCCTTAAACTATGCGGAAAATATATGGGAAATATTATATATGCAGAATATCTCATAAAATCCATACAATAATTTATGAGCGTGTTGTAGAGGAAAAATATATCCATGTATATAAATTTCCATTTTATATAAGAGTTGCATAATTTGGGACCTGTCTCCAAAGTATCCGTTTATTATATATACATTTGTCCTCAAAGTATGCGGTAAATATATGAAAGATCTTATATATGTAGAATATCTCATAAAATCCATAAAATAATTTATTAGCGCGTTGTAGAGGTAAAATAGAATAAAACATTGCAATACAAAAATGTTGAGTCTGCCATAATTTTTGGGTTATAAGTGATCAAAGTTTGCCAATGATATGTAGAACTTAGGCGCTTAGGCGGATAACTAAACATACACGCGTACCGATCTGTTATTCATTTTTTAAATAACATAATGTAATACACAGTTTAAAAAAAAAATGTTAGTTGCAAATTACATATTTTTTGTTAAAAACAAAACTATATATTTTTTTATACCAAGTAATTTCTGTCATTATTTTGTGCATAAAAGTGTTAAAGTATGATCATCGAGAAATGCAATATTACGAGATATTTATTAGTTTATGTAAGCTTGTCAAATTAAAATATTAAATATCTCGTAAACTGTTAACTTTTTGATCATATTATCTTTATAATTTTTTATGCAGAATATTACGAGGAATCGATTTCTATAAAAAAATATAGTTGTTCTATTTAAACAATTTAAGGTAACCTTGCCCTGACTTTGACGTCACCTAAGGTCAAACCATAGGTATTATTTTACATGTTCCCCTTCAAATCATAAAACTTTTGTTTTAAACATTTTTATCTACCGGGCTCAGTTTTTTTAGATATTCGGTTCGAATGTTTAAAATAGGACACCCTGTATATATATAAACACTATATAAAGACATTATTTTCTAATGTTATTATTTTCTGTTTATAAATAAAGTCATTTAATTTATTGTCAATATTGTGTGCATAATAAAATTATTTATATAAAAAGTACAATTTATATGTGTATATAAGGTGCGAGAAACTTCTCTTAATGCGGGTAAAGTGCGGAATAGAAATGCTGAATGTAATTCTGTATTATTTTGCGGTTTTTGTAATAATTTACGAGAAATTAGTAACAACACAATTTCTTCGGCGGTTTAGCAATGTCACCAGCTCTGTGACTCGTCGTTCCATCGCGGATTTGTGACGATTTTCTAACAATTTTTATCTCCGTTAATTGAGATTCTCCATTAATCTTCGCATTTTATTTTCCACATTAATATTATATGTATAATAATCTTGTCTTGCGTCTGAAACTAACTTATTACGTTTGTTTATCATATATAAGAATCGCATAATATGGGAACGGTTTCCAAAGTATTCGTTTATTATACAGAGTGTCGCACAACTTTCGTACAATAATTTACTAACGCATTCTAAAAAGTGAAGTAAAAAATTTTAATACAAAAATGTTGAGGCAATAGTTTTTGAATTATAAGCGATCAAATTTGCCAATGATATCGCATAAAACTAGTGCGACCCATAACTAAACATGCGCGTACCGATCTGTCAACTGTTATTGATTTTTTCAAACAACAAAATAAAATCAGCTGTGCCGCAAAAATTAATATCACACTGACTTGAGAAAAAACATGTATGCATAGTTACAAGCCTGACCGCGCGAGTTCTTTGCGGTATCATTGGCAAACTTTGATCAATTATAACTCAAAAATTATTGCAGCCTCAACATTTTTGTATTAGAATTTTTTACTCTGTTTTTACGTCTAGAATACACTAATAAATTATTTTATGGATTTTATGAGATATTCTACATATATAAGATCTTTCATATATTTACCGCATACTTTGAGGACAAATGTATATATAATAAACGGATACTTTGGAGACAAGTCCCAAATTATGCAATTCCTATATAAAATAGAAATTTATATACGTATTTTCTCAAAGTAAGAAATTAATATAAAGAAGACTTTAAATTTAAATATATATTTTGTGAATAGAATAAAAATTTCTATCACATAGGAGAATCGCATATTTTGGGAACTGTCTCCGAAGTATCTGTTCATTATATATATATATTAATTCTGAAAGTATACTGTTAATATAAGAAAGACCTCAAATTTAAACGCATGTTTTGAGGACAGGATAAAATTTTCCGTCATATATGTAAATCGCATAATTTCGGGACTGTCTCCGAAGTATTGCTTATTATATATATATTTCAGTCCTCAAAGTATGCATTGTATATAAGAAACCTATATAATTTTAAAATTATTGACTTATAAATAATTTTATAAATTGGGATA
Organism: Polyergus mexicanus; assembly: GCF_030449975.1. Classification (NCBI taxonomy): domain Eukaryota; kingdom Metazoa; phylum Arthropoda; class Insecta; order Hymenoptera; family Formicidae; genus Polyergus; species Polyergus mexicanus. The sequence continues at coordinate 187,448 of NW_027223357.1, forward strand.
TGTTATTGAGGTTGTATTACACACATTTATAACTAAAATCGAAGTGGTCTCAAAGTATACGCTTGACATATATATATATATATATACATATATATATATATATATATATATATATATATACTCTATATAGTCTAACATTTTGTTTAATAGGTCGTGATGACGATGAAAATATACGAATGGAAATCGCCGAATTGGAAGGACATAGTTATTATGTAGCTACGCAGTTTCATCCTGAGTATCTATCAAGGCCTTTAAAACCCTCACCGCCGTTCCTCGGTTTAATTTTAGCCAGTGTAGACAAACTGAAGTATTATGTAGCACGAGGATGTAAATTTTCACCTCGCCAACAGAGCGATAATGAATCAGGTAATAATGAAATAACTAGAAAAAGATATATAAAAAAATAAAAATTTATATTAAATTAACGTAATTAGTATAATTAATATATATTAATATAATTGCGCGCACACACATATATGCAAAATGTATGTTTAATGTAAAAATTAGACATAATTTCAATTTGCATGCAAATTTCTCCAACTTACTCATTTGTCATGTTGATTGTTACAGACGATGACTACATGTTGGAGAAAGTGTCAAAATTGCAGTTGTCTAGTAATGCAAGTAGAAGTGGTAGTAATATTACAGAACTCAATGATACTTTGCATTGAGTGAAATTTTATTATCGCAAATTTATTTTGTATCATTCCATTTTCCTATAATCTGATCCACATGTCTTTCTCTAGTCTTACATAATTCATGATTAAAAATTGAAACATAATAAATACATGAATATGTGATAAGTATATATTTGTACAATATATATATATATATATTAATAATATAAATTTAAATCTTGCTATAACTGAAAACAGAAGTTAGAATCCTAATATAGCTTACAAGCAGCAACAACTATAAATACAAATATATAATTTATGATAACTTTAGGAATGAGTCTGTATCTCATACAAGTTACTATGAAATCTCATGTTTTGGTTAAATATATATATGTAAACAGGTTCTTATAGAAAATAGATTTCATCATTTTAATACATCGTCTTATACCAGAGATTTAAATTTATATAATTTTAATAAGTTAAAAGGTTATGAGAGAATAAATAGTGTTTATGATATTATAATACACTATTTCAATTGTAAGTCTGCAGTATTCAAACTACATCTTTTATATCGACAAATTAGTTTTTTATACGTACAAAGTATTCAGGATGAGGGATAGAGAGAGTGTCCCGAAATATTATAATTTTATTATAATCTCATGTATATCAAACAATTGTTATATTGTACATAATGTATAATGTAGTAGTGTATACCTAATACGAATTTTATTAGATATTATAAGTTTTATATTTTGTAATAAATTATGTCATGTTTAAACGTAAAAATTTCTTGTATGTTTGTATGTATTGATAAAAATATTAATATGTTTCAGATCAAATGAAATATATATGTATATGTGAATCTAGATTTTAAAGATTTAATTTAATTATATACAAGCCGAAATCATAATCTCTTTCTAAAAACATGATTTGTCTTTTATAAATTATATAATGATTATAAAGATTCTTTGAATTATAGCGACAATTAACTTATCATAGTCTAGTCTAGTCTTGTTGATATAATATTAACGAAAAAAGATTATTAATAAAATTAAAATGTTTGAAATATTGCAAAACTTAAAATTTTAATTTGTATTTCTTCTTATAATTATGTTCGCCTGATATTTTACTCATATTTGAGACCTTAAATTTTTGCGGTTTGAATTTTAATTTCAAATTCATATAAAAAAATTATCTATATTAAAAGACGATACAAATGAAAGAAAGTATATAATACAAAAATTTACAAATATCTAGATATGCAACTAGTTATATGAAATCTGATTTGTCAATTCTGGACATGCACATTCTATTGGTTAGAAATTTCACTCATACACATATCTTTCTTTACTACTGAAAGTCTGTGACAAAGCTATAGCTTTGGTACTTTTACCCTATAAAAATCTTGCAGCGCGCAAGCGCGGGCATAACGCTATACTTTACATATCGTGAACCGTGATGCGATTTATACAGTGCAGTGTTAAGTTCGGTTCAATTCATATCCAAGTTGTACTGACATTTACGAACTTGTAGCGGAGTATCCATATTCATCTCAAATCATCGAGAATCAGTTAGCTAAATCATGAAGTATATTCTGGTGACCGGCGGTGTGATCAGCGGCGTGGGCAAGGGTGTCATCGCCAGCTCGTTCGGCACTATCCTCAAACACTGTAACATTCGCGTGACATCCATCAAGATTGATCCTTATATCAATATCGATGCCGGGACGTTCTCGCCCTACGAGCACGGTGAGCGCGATATTAATTTCTGCACATCATTGTGCCATAATATTTGAAAAAACAGCGGTTTTTTCGTTAGCATGTTCGACATCAATCGGTATAAAATTGAGTTCAATTTCCTGTGCTATTGATACGGGACTTTATTGCGATCGCAGCAGTTGCACGTTATTGCGTAAAGATCGCTTCTTCCGTGATTCTAGCTCCTGATTTCTCGTTTCTTAACATTACAGAAATTTTTTTTTCATTTGAATATAATTTATAAAGGGTTATACACACACACACACACGCACACACACACACACACACACACATATATATATATATATATATATATATATACACATGTGTGTTGCGCGAGGTTTAATTCAAATCGTCTTGCCGATATTTCTATCTCTGTTTTCTGTCTATTTTTTGATTATCGATAGAAAAGAAATAAATTACAAAATTTTTTATCTGAATAAACCATACAGTTGTGTGATAAAATTGAATAAAAATCGCTAAATTAAATTCCACGATAAGTGAGTGCCTTTATGGCGGTAAAATTTTCAGCCATGTGCTTACGCCATTTTGCATGCTGCCGCCACGCTATTTAATAATTAATTAAGATTTATCGAATGAGGTCAGATGAATTTTTATAGCTATATAAAATATATATGTACACAAATAAAATTAATTACGCATATATATATATATATATATATATATATATATATATATATATATATATGTATATATTGTATATAGTGCAATAATAGAAGAATATTCATTTTAAGCCCCAAGTTAATTTATTTTTCTACGCAAATATTCTACACTATACGAATCCATCTGAATATGTTTTTAGGCATCTTCCGGTTCTATACATGCATTTCCTACATTCAAAAAAATGTAGATAGAAAATGTAGAGCTGGAGAGAAAAAGCACAATAAAAAAAGTAACATTAAAATTGATGTTAAAATTGATGTATGTCTTATTTTTAAAAATTATATAATTATATTATATATTATTAATAAAATTAAAGTAATATAATAACATTTTTAACATTTTTTATAAAATTATATATGATTAAATTAATTGCATATAGGATCAAATTAGTACTAAATTATTTCTCATATAGTTTCAACTATTATACAGATAAAGTTTAATAATATATCTGAAACAATTAACTGTGATTGAACAATTAAAAATTATTATTGATCAACAAATTATTTTAATTATTAGAGTATAGTAATTGTTATATAAATATGTTTGCATAATTTCATTCATCCTTTAGAAATGGTTTCTAATGTCCAATGAAGCTTGATGCTTATCACCACATTCCATTGTTCAGTCAAGTAAGCGGTAAAAACATTCCTCGAAGGGAAACATCTTATGTTACTGGGTTTTTATAGACACATCCGCTGTCAGTTTTTTAATTTTGCTTATGTTACTTACTGGAAAGTTTCTGTTTACTCTGTACAACAGGAGAAGTTTATGTACTCGATGATGGTGGTGAAGTGGATCTTGATTTGGGCAATTACGAGCGTTTTCTGGATATCACTCTTCATAAGGACAATAATATAACAACGGGAAAAATTTATCAACATGTTATTACAAAAGAGAGACACGGAGATTATCTAGGAAAAACAGTACAAGGTATATCTCTATTTATATAATATCGCATATTTATATATAAGAAAGAGAAAGAGAGAGAAAAACACAATTTTTGCACAAATTAATAAAGATTGATATTATTTTTTAGTTGTACCTCACATCACTGATGCTATTCAGGAGTGGGTGGAAAGAGTTGCGAATCAGTCTGTAACAGAAGATGGAGCTAAACCAGAGGTATTGCTAATAATATGAATTATTATAATATATAATGTTACATAATTCCATAAGATATGTAAAAATATTAATTTACATAATATTCTTTATATATTTGTGATATATAATTCTAATTACATAATTTATTAATAATGCTTTACAGGTTTGCATAGTGGAATTAGGTGGCACAATAGGCGACATAGAGGGGATGCCGTTTGTAGAAGCATTTAGGCAATTTCAATTTAGAGTGAAGAAAGAAAACTTCTGTGTTGCCCATGTGTCTTTAGTGCCGCAGGTAACTGCGTTACATGCCTACAATCTTTACACACAGGTTACATTCTCGTTTACATATCTCTTCTATATTTTATGTGCACCCAGTAAGCAATTTGATAACAAATTGTTGCCAAATTGGCATCAAATTCGCTCAAAACTTGGTAACAAATCCAGTGCCATCTGTGTCCGCATTAAGCTTGTGTTTTGATGACAAAGCTTGTTGACATAACCTGACAGCAAATTGACGGCAAAAACCGAGCAAAGCTTGACATGATTTGACGTCAAATTGATGGCAAAAATCGACCAAGATCTGCGCAAGACAATCTGATAGCAGATTGTCAGCAAAAACCGAACAAATTCTGCAGCTTTTGGCCATTCATATAAAAGTATATATTTAAATAGATTTAAAGCCTTAACCCTAAGTAACAAAATGATGATAAGTTTTGGTCATAAAATGACCATTAGATAATTAGACATTATATAAAATCATATATTAATATGTTAAAACATATAGGTAAATTCAAATAACTTAATTTATAAAATTAAAGATCTTTTTGGACAGAAATTGTTTGAATAAGTGAAAATCGAACAATTATCTGTCCGATTTGCCAAAAATCAATTCAATATCTGAATTTCCTGTATAAGAATTATGTCAAAAATTGAACTGATAGAAATATATATATTATAATATTATTAGGATTTTGTAGACTTTATATACACTCATGACAAGAATTTGAATACGGGTATAGATAATGAATAACGCGCCGCATAGCGATAAGCGACTGAACTATTTTATAATACTTTGTAATAAGCTGCAGATTTTGTTCGGTTTTTGCTGCCAATTTGCTATCAGATTGCGCACTCTAGATCCTGCTCAGTTTTTGCCGACAATCTGATGTCAGTCATGTCAGCAAGCTTTGCTCGGTTTCTGTCGCCAATTTGCTGTGCAGTTATGTTAGCAAGCTTTGCTTGATTCTTGGCGGCAATCTGCCAGCTTAATCGGTAATAACAACTCTTGTACCAAATTTGTAGCTTTTTTGCTGACAATAATTTGTAGCAAGCACTTGGCAATATCTGTTAGAACAGACCTGGCTGACTGGGCATACAATAATAAATGCATAATTAATTTTTGTGAAACTCCCTAAACGTTTTTGTGAAGATAATTTCTGAGTAATTATTGAGATATAAAATACTTTTTAGCCAAAATCAACGGGTGAACCCAAGACGAAACCAACGCAATCTAGTGTGAGGGAGTTACGTGGATTAGGTTTATCACCCGATCTAATAGTTTGTAGATCGGAAACGCCTATTGGCAATTCTGCCAAAGAAAAAATTTCAAATTTCTGTCATGTCGCTCCAGAGCAGGTAATTATCATAAATATTTTTAATGAAGAAATAAACTGTATCGTAATTGATTAATTAAAATTGTTAATGTTTGAAAGTAAGTAATTAATTGATATCAACATTAAGTGACATCAAATATTTTGATCAGGTTATCACTATTCACGACTTAACATCCATATATCGAGTACCACTTCTTATGGAATATCAAGGCGTTATAGAGTTTCTCAATGATCGATTGCAACTGAATATCGGAATACCGCGTCCGCGTTTCTTCATGCGAAAATGGCGAGATTTAGCTGATCGCGTGGATCATTTGCGGAAAGATGTTAACATCGCTCTAGTGGGCAAATATACAAAACTCGAGGATTCCTACGCTTCTGTTACAAAAGCGTTGCAACATGCTGCCATTGAGGCCGGTTATAAATTGAAATTGACGGTACTGTGTCGTAATTATTTGAAATATATATAATTTTATACATATTACATAATCATATTGTACTATTATTTTTTGAATGATTATGCAATAATATTATTGCAGTTTATTGAAGCTGCTAATCTAGAGCAAATTACATTAATGGAAAATCCAGTCTTGTATCATGAGGCTTGGCAACAGCTTTGTAAAAGCAGGTAAATATTTCAATATATTTTTATGGTTCTGTACTTCTCTTATATCCATAATTTTTAATGAAGATACATTTGTTGTGTTTAGTGGCATTATTGTACCAGGTGGCTTCGGTAAAAGAGGATTGGAAGGAAAGATGGAGGCCTGTCGATGGTGTAGAACAAACAACAAACCGTTT
>NW_027223358.1:0-112070 GCF_030449975.1 Polyergus mexicanus
AAGCAGTGGTATCAACGCAGAGTACTACACTTTATATTGGTAAATCTATGTAAAATATGAAATCGTGAAAAGGAGATACATTTGAAAGTTATAATATCTGTCAAAATAAAATATATTCATACTTATATATCTCTGATACTGATGTCATTAATTTTACATTGCTTTTAGCACTTTGTTTAGCCTTTCGCATATTTGGATGTCATGCATGGATACAGTGGGTTCCGCCCCCCCTGCGGGGGGGCTCCACTTCCGGAAGATATAACCTAACCCAAACCTATTTCTTATTTAACTAACAAAAATTTGGTGTGGATTACGTCGTATAATTTAAATCAAATTTTGGTGTCCAAACGAACGGTGTCCAAACGAACGGTGTCCAAACGAACGGTGGGCAAATGAACGGTGTCCAAACGAACGGTGGGCAAATAACGGTGTCCAAACGAACGGTGTCCAAATGAACGGTGCGCATCTTTCTGTGTCCAAACGAACGGTGTCCAAATGAACAGTGTCCAATTGAGCGGTGTCCAAGTAAACGATGCGTATTTTCTTATGTGTCCAAAAGCTACTGTATCCAAAATTACTGTGTCCAAATGCACTGTGTCCAATTGAACCGTGTGCAAAATCTCGTGTCCATTTGTAACGTGTCCATTTGCACCGTGTCCAATTATACTGTGTCCAAGTGCACCACTCCCGAAATATACACTATTCGCGAGACAAAAATTGCTCTAAGTCCGTACAATGATAAGCGGTATATTGTACCCGAAACCACCGACACGTTACCGTGGGGACATTACAAAATACCGTTGTAATTAAAAATCATGTATATTTATTGTAAATAAAAATTATGTATATTTATAAATTAAAATTACGTATATTTATAAATTAAAATTATATGCATATTTATTGTAAATTATATATATACAGGGTGATTCAAAACAACCTTCTGTCCTTATAATGTCATATACTTGATACTATTCTAAGACGATTTTTCCTTTGCCAAAATTTTTTCCGAGACATAGTTTTTAAATTATAAGCCAAAATATAGTTAACGAATTACGGGCCGCGTATACAAGGCAGGCAGGAGCGGCGCAAATCACCGTCCCATACTGGTGATTACGTGAGGCGCTCGCTGCGATTAACTGTTTGCTACATGGGGTGTATGTATGAGAGAGAACGTATATGCGTATACACACAAATACACATTCTCTCTTTCTCACTTTCTCTCTCTCACTTTCTCTCTCTCACTCACTGACTCTTACCTTGTATGTAGAGATTCGTTGCCCTCCTACGACTCAATAAATAATATTTCCGTGTGATACAACGAGTAACTAGCAAACTTTTTTTCACTCACAAATTGTACCACTTATCGAACTTTTACGAATTAATCCACGCACTTTATCGATAAACTGAATTTATTAAAAAAAACTATGTTATTATACGTCATTATATTTTTATATTTTATAGTTTCATGTTTTCGAAACTATTGAATTTACAATGTCGGAGGCTTTAGCCGATCACAGGACACATGATAGCGTCCGCGTCGATCACGCGTAATGTGATACATTTAGTTGTTCGACAGCCGGCAGCCGGCAATGCTAGTACCGATATAACTTGCTTGTTGTCGTCGCGCAGTCTCCGCATCGAATAACGCATTTCTTTCTTCGAGTTATTTTAATAATTAATCGGTAGTAATCGGTAAATTATGATTAACCATTATAATCGTTAATAAATTCAATTTATCGATAAAGTGCGTGGATTAATTCGTAAAAGTTCGATAAGTGGTACAATTTATGAGTGAAAAAAGTTTGCTAGTTACTCGTTGTATCATACGGAAGTATTACTTATTGAGTCGTATGAGGGCAACGAATTACTACATAAAAGGTAAGAATCAGTGTGTGAGAGAGAGAGAGAGAGAGAATGCGTGTGTGCGATTAGCTGTTTGCTATACGCGATAGATGTAAAAGAGAAAGACAGAGGAGAGAGAAAGAGAATGCGTGTGTGCGATCAGCTGCTTGCTACATGCGATGGGTGTAAAAGAGACAGAGAGGGAGAGAGAGAAAGGGAGAGGGAAAAAAAGAGAGAGAGAGAGATAATGTGTCTGTGTGTGTATACGCGTATATGTTCTCTCTCACACATACACTCCACCGTATGTAGCAAACAGTTGATCGCAGCGAGCGCCTCACGTAATCACCAGCATCGGACGGTGAATTGCGCCACATCTGCCTGCCTCGCGTACGCGGCCCGTAATTCGTTAACTATTTTGGCTTATAATTTAGAAACTAAGCCTCGGAAAAAATTTTGGCAAAGGAAAAATCGTCTTAGAATAGTGTCAAGAATATGACATTGTAAAGACAAAAGGTTGTTTTGAATCACCATACATATATATATATATATATATATACATGGTGATTCAAAACAACCTTTTGTCCTTACAATGTCATACTTGACACTATTCTAAGACGATTTTTCCTTTGCCAAAATTTTTTGGCAAAATTGTACACAAAATATATATATATATATATTTTATGTGTACAATTTTGTTTATATTTGTAAAATATTTTTAATATTATGTATTATTGTTAACATATTTATAATATATTATTTTTATCTATCCAAGAATTATGTATAGCATCAAGTCCCAGCCATTTCACATAAACCTTGTCATCCTTTTTCCATATAACTTTTTCCATGAGATGTACGTCGGGATTGACAACGCGTTGTAACTCGTATTCGTAAAATCCGCCGGCGACGAGATTTCCGCGCGAATCTTCGAGTACATAGGTCATGGGATTAGTTTTCTGCACTTTAACGATCTTAAACACTTCGGTCGACAAATTTGGCGTATAACCTTTGTCAAAGATGGTCTTGAATTTACTCACGCGTACCGGATCGCATACTTTGAATCTTGCCGGTGCCGCAATCTTTACATTGCTGTATACCGTATTTAAAAGTTTATCGGCGATCGCGTGAGTAACATCGATAGGTCTCATACCGATAGTGCGATGTTTTCGCGCATTGTACTCTCCAACGAGCAGGGACAACGCGTTGATCCATATGTAATTTCCATTAAGCATAAACATTTTCCATATATTGCTCTTTAACGTTCGGTTGAATTGTTCCACGATCGAGGCTTTCATGACAGAATATGTCGAATATTGATTAATGCGGTGTTTGTTCGCGAGTTTCTGTACATTTGCGAAAATTCTTTTCTTCTGTCGGTTTGAAAATTTTTCGGACATCTTCCATCGTCTCGAATTATCTTTGCGATAGCGTCAGCCGTCTCGTTTCCACTCTTACTCTTGAGCGGTACAGCCCATGCATACTTTCTCAACACATCGATAACTGTGAGTATGTAATTGTAGCCTTTGTTGAATCGTGCATATGGACGCATCTCGACCACGTCCGCCTGCCACAGATCATTGAATCTGCGTACTATGACACGTCTACGTGAGAAATTTTTTCTCGCTGGAGCGTGCAATTCCTCCACGAGCAGCTGTTTTTCAAAAGTCTTTTGCGGCATATTTGATCGAGGCATAATTCGCAATAATGAGATAATTCCTCTACGTATATTCTTTATATATCTTTCTTCTCTTGCGCTGAATTAGATGTAGTCTGCGCGTGAGTTGCATACCGAAGCATTTTCTGCATCTCATCCATCATTATTTGCAGCGTTTGCACATTCGTCTCGAGCGTGATTATTTTTTCTCAAGTTCTTCCTGTCTGTCTTCCAAAAGCTTGACACGTATTTCCACGTACTGTTTGTTTGCTGCATCAGTATCACCTTCCGGTTGCGCTACGCGTCGTATCTTGCGCGACCTTGCGTCAAAGCCGGAGGCTGTCTGACACAGAGCGTTATCGCGCACGTAATTTCTTAGTAATCCATTCCATTGATAGTATGAGTTGTTTGGTGTTCCCAACGATAATCCAAATTTATTAATCGACATTTCGATACAAACAGTAATGACAGACTGACTCGTTTCGCCGACGCATAAATTAATTTATAATAAGGCCAGCTTCGTAAAGTTCTTCGATAATTGATACTATTTCATTGTCGTGGGCATTGTTGCCGGCTTGACGCAAAGCTTCCAGCAATCGCAAGCGATCTACCAACTCGTTGGGATCATTCCAATGAACGTACCCAATCCACGTAACCGATCTTATTATCATTTAGCGTCATAGCGCGCGGTATGTTTATATCTCTTCCAGCTTTTTTAGTAGAGATTAATGGCGCTATTATATTTTTATACTTGTATCCCTTGTTACTTAATACTGGATTACGCATATCATTGTCACATCTATGCGCATTGTCGCCAATAATATATTTTTGTATTTAATTTTATCATCCTCAGTGTATACGTCACCGTCGGGCACTTTCTTGAAAATCAACTCGTAGAGACCTGGTGTTCCCACGTATCTTATTCCACCGATAATTATATTGTCATCTTTATGCACATCAAAAATTTTATCACCAATCATCATTCGAAGGAATGATGATTGGTGATAAAATTTGCGAAATTTAACACCATATACATAATCCATATTGTTATCTTTATCTTGACTTAAAATAGCTCCCCCATATTTTTGTCCTAGTAGGCCCAAGTATGCGCGCAATGTACTTTGACCCTCGGACGTTTGTAATGGATGTTGAACCGATGCACAATGGACCGAAACACTAAAATCATGGACATGGGCTAAAAAACGAAGTCGTAATTTTTCTATTTAAATTATGAAAAATGTATTGTAGAATGATCAAACCGAAGCCCTTTGAATTGATTAATATATTTTTATTGATATTTTCTTCGTCATCATCACTCAAATATTAACAATGCTGTAATTCCAAAATTGCTGATGAGACGTTACTTCTATTTGACTTGAAATTACATTAATAATGAAGCCTTTATCTACTCTCCTTTCCCCGTCCCTCTTACAGAGGAGGATTACCGCGTCGGTCCAGATATAGTGGACCTCAATCAATTTCACCATATCCTTTAAACTAGTTCACCCGGTTCACTTATTCCATTTGTCATCCCGGGTTCTCCAGTACCTCTAGCCGTTCCTATCGAGGTCTTCTGGATGAAGTTTCCTTCCCTCTCCACTGTACTAATCCGGGATCTTTAATAGTCGTCCTATCTTTTCCCTTACTTTTTAATTTTTCCTTTTTTTCTATAATTTATAACTATTTAAACTTTATATTGTAAATCTCCAACCGGAATTTAAATTTTACTCTCCCCGTTTAATTCCGGTTGATGTCCTCCGTATTTATTGTAACACCCGCGAGAACATAAGTTTCCTTTACCTACACTCACGCACACGAATACTTACAATTACACATTAGAATTTAAGAAGATGTATTTTACATATAAGCTTTCGTAAACCGAACTAAATATTCTTTATTAATTTTGATCCTTTATAAAATCATTCATTTTTTTTTTTAATAAATGTAATTTAATTTTTAAATTCGAGTAATTCATTAACCCGACCTTCTTCCCGTTACCCGAAATTGCACAGGGTCCCATCCTGGGTAATAAGGATTCAGTTCCTTTACCGAAAAGGGATCACCGATCGAACGGCCTTTCGATAGAGTAGAGCGACCCTTCCGGTTGTTGACCTGTCTAAGGCCCTGTATGGTTCGTTCGACTCGGAAACACTTGTCTCGGAAAAGAAAGAGAGAGAGAGTGTGTGTTTCGTGGTAAGTAGGTTACGCCCTCCCGCTGACTCTTCCTTCCATTGAGTCTGGACGTAACAATTTCAAAAACGAAAAGAGAAACTTGAAGCTTATGGGTTGACATTGCAGCCGATGGTGGTAACAATTGGTTCGATTGTAAATGTGATGGCTTTTTATGTAAATAATGTTAAATATGAATCAACGAGTCTGATAAATGCAGTGAATTTGTGCTTCCAAGTTTTCTTTGCGCTGGATGCAAAGTATCCAGTTGATTTCGAAATGGTGTGGTATTTTTTACAATACCATATATACAATATTGATAACGTAAAATATACTCGAAATTTTGTTTCTGTGAATACTATTTGGCATGATTTACAAGAACTCATGAATTCTTTGAACTTGAAAAATTTGAACAATTTATAGTTTTATTTAAAAAAATCATATAAATCACTTATATTTAATATCATCTATGTTTTTAATAAAGATAAAGTGTCATTTTTGTTCTAACATTTTTTCTCAATGATATCTAAAAGTGCATATGCCGTTTGAGCATCATGCACACTTGAATTGTATCGAATATATTTGGCAATTTAAAAATTGTAATTATTCCTATTCAGATAATAAAACGCTTAATACGCATAACGCATAAAAGACGTTGCAAACATTTTGAAGGAGCAATGTTAGAATCTCAAATATTTCAAAAATCAACTGTAAATGTAAAAGAAATAGAAAATATTTTTAATGACGAAATTAAATTAGAATCTGAAATATTTCAAAAATTAAGTTTGAACAAAACAAGTTTCGAATTGATAAACATTTTTAACAATGAAATCGAAACTGATTGCAATGATACAATTTGTAATAAAGACTCAAACATTGAAATTACACAAAATGAACTTCGTATACTTGCACGGAAAATGATTTCTTTGTTGACATTCAGATGCTACATTATCTCGAATACAAATTGATCGGATTATAAGTATATTTCATTTATTTCTTAACACAAGCTACGTAAATGATTTTAAAAAATGTATATCTCTTACGAAATCAAATTCGAATCTTATAATTGAAAAATTCGAAATATTGCAAAATGTTTTTAGCGACCTTGATAGTGAATATAAACGGAACAAATTATTAACTAATCTTGGATATTACATTAAACCTAAACGAATATTCTTTGGAACTATGGATGTAAGAAATGAGAATGCATTAAAAATTCAAAATGTATATAGACAATTAATACCATTAAAAGAAATATTAAAAATATTCTTCGAGATAGCTAATTTATTGGAAAAAAACTTGCAAGTATAACGACATATTGATTAAAGATGATAACGAAATTTATAACATTATACAGACTCATTTCTGAAAATCAAAAATCTCAAACACTACATCGATAACTATTCCTTTATCTTTCTACGAAGATGCTTTTGAAATAACAAATCCGCTTGGATCACATGCGAGTATATATAAATTAAGCGAAATATACATTTCTATACCATGTCTACCATCAAAATTGTATGCGAAATTAGATAATGTGGCGATTAAGAAAACAATCACACAAACGAATAATCCGGCAAGCGACCACGCCGATAGTACGGGCGCCGCCGCTATGCGGCGCGCGCCAAGTTAGCTTATCCGTAAGCCAAAAGACGCTCAGGCGGCTATATACGCCGCACGCGTCTAGTACCGGGCACCTCCGCTATGCATCGCACGCCAAAGATGCTTTTCCGTAGGCCAAATACGGTCCACGGGAAAGATAAGTAGGCTCCCCGCGGAGTCAAGATAAATTAATTAGGACATTATTCGCCACGCCAACGCTTCGACCGGAAATAAGTTGGCGCTGGAAATTCATATTTTTTAATAAATTATAGCTCAAACGATTGCTCCGTCAGAATCCACAATTGCTCTCTTTTTAAAACTAATAGTTATTGAAATATTTACAAAAAACGTCAAATTTATCATTTTCATTCAAAAACATATTTCCAATAGTTTTCTGCAACTATATCCAGCATAAAACGATTGCTCCATATTCCTCCATCATTATTTTCATGATTTATTGCATTTTTTTAACGAAAATTAACAAAAATTAATCATTTCCCAAGAGACGCCGTCGCCACCTATCGGCCGCCTATCGGAACTATATGGCTCAGCAGCCAACGGCGAGAATATTCAAACATAATATAACAGCTCTATTGTTTATAACTATATCTCAAAGAGTTTAATCAACGTTTCTTATTGATTTTTTGGTAGAATAATTGCATCTCGCTTGCTCTATTATGATATTCGGGATTGCTCCACTTGTTTAATTAATCTTTTTATGATATATTAGCAAAAATACCAATCATTTTCTTGGAAAAACATATTTTCCATAGTCTACTGCAAGTAGGGCTGCCATCTGTAAGTTTACTAACCTAGGACTGAAAGGTTTAAAACCCCGGACTTTTCCGACTAAAACCCGGACACTCATAATTCATAGTGCAAAATTATTGTAATTGCCGATAAAAAACATTAAAAGTAAAAGAATCCTTTATTTTAAATTATTATTAATTATTAATATTATTAAAATAATCATTATTATTAAAAATTAATAATAATAATTAAGATAATAACAATAATTACTATTTTTTTCACTGTTAATAATTCCAACCGATAGATGCTTAGAGGCTCCGACAATAGCCCGTACAGGAACGTGTTTGTCCAAGAAAGAGGCAATCAGTTCTTAAAGAAAGAACAGGAAAAATTTTAGGAACTTAATACAGACAGAAAAAATTTTTAAACCATAAAAATCATAAATTAACAGTAAAAAATATACTACAATAAATATTATATATTGTATTAATAAACATTTTATTTATTAATTTTTATATTTGAACAACAGTTTTTATATAATTTTATAATTAATAAAATTAACACAAAATCAAATGACTTAGGTGCATTGTATTATCACAGAAAAGAAAAAAAACTTATATTAAATAAAATCAACTCAAGTAACTTCAAATAGACGTTATTCATAAACGTATTTATAATGTATTTTTCTTATATTTCTCATTTCTTCCAATTGCAATTAATGCTTCTTTTTTTGTTAGAAGAAACCTGTAAAATTCAGAGCATTTGAAGTTTTTAAAATTATATTTTAACTTCATTAATGAAGAAATAGTATTTAATTCTAAAGCGTTACGCTCCTTAATCCACTGAGATGTTACTAAAGAGAAAACTCGTTCAACGGAAGCATTATGAGCAGGAATGCTAAAAAAATACTGCGCGATTTTTATTAATTCACTATAAGTATAGGCATTAGGCGTTTTAAAGAATTTCAGCCATAATTTGTTCAAATTCAATTCTTTATCATTTTCAGTAAGCTCTTGACAGAATGTCTTTAAATTTATCCATTGATCAAACAGTTTGACATCATTTATTGTAATATTTCTTTCATTTAAAAATGAAATGCAGGATTGAATATTGCTCCATGGAGTATCTTCAGTTATCGTTGCCAAATCCATCCATTCAAATAGAGAGTGAACTCATTGAAAGATTCAATCCAACTTTGGATATATTCTTTTATTTTTTTGTAAAAAGATACCGAATTTTTTAGAAAATCTTTTTTTATATCTTCATCTGACAACTTTTTCAACATATTTTGAACATTTATCGGTATGAAGTTATTTGTTATTCTGTTTTCTAAGTTTTTAGTGATAGATTGCAGTATCTTTTTTGTTTCAATAATGGAATTGTCATTTTTTTCTAATTTTTCAATTTTTGTATGAAATATATTCATAGTTGAATGAATGAGGAACATGTAGGATTCTGATACTTTATTTTCAAAAAAATTCTTTATCAGAATTGGTGATGTCTATACATGTTCAAAATAATCTTTCAAAGGCTCATAAAATTAAAGAATTCGTTCAATCGCCGGGAACAAACTTAACCACCGAGTTTTGGAATAATACAATAACTGTCTACAATATATTGGTTATCTGCCTCAGCACAGAATTCTTTCAAGGTTGCAGTGCGTACTGTGTAAATTGAGAAATAGTTATAAATTTTCATTATAATAGATTCCACGTCCAGAGGTAAGATGTCACATCTATGTTGAACAGCATTATTAATAATATGTGCTGAACAACCTACACTTATAATATTGCTTTGCAATTGTGATTTTAGTTTAGTGAAAACATTGTTTGTTCCTAAGCGCAGTCTTCCACCGAAATTTGTATTACAATTATCTCCGGAAAATGCAATACACTTCGATAAGATATTAAATTTTTTAAGTTGTTTTATAATCAAGCCAATAATTGTATCCGATGTTTCACTTGTAGCTGTTTCTATTTCTAACAATTTTGAAGTAATTCCATTTTCTTTATAATTAAAATATTGAATAATAATCGGAATTAATTTGGTGTTTCCGTGATTACTAGTATCAGTAGACACGCTTACAAATGCAACATTTTGGAAGTTTTCCATAAATTCGGTGGTTGACAAGGGAGCAAGTACATTGTTCACTATTGCAGTTGCTTTAGTACAATTGCATGAAATCTTTTTTGCCGTATTTGATTCTGCAAACAATTCTTTGTTTAAGGAATTTGTACAATCTAATGAATTAAAAGACATATGGCGATTGACTGTGTGAAATGCTATAGCACCTTCTGCTGCTCTAATATTGTCATCGGTTTCAGGCTTTGTAATATATGTTTCCATGATAGATTTAAAAACACACATCCTGCCTGACTTTGAAATCTCATTTTATGTTTTAATGTGGCAATATGCTCATTTAATATATCAATGACTCCATTATTAGCAACTGAAATTTTTGAATCGCATATTGTATATATTACTTCCCAGTCAAATTTCCCTTTTTTAAATATTGGAAACTTTTTTTGTAATTCATCGTTAAATGTACATTTACGTTTTGGCATATTGATGAAAATATAGTATTTGTCCTAAAAATAAAAGTTAGGAATTCTCAACAACTAATTTATATATATCACAATTCATAGAATTATGTTATAAAATTATCCACATGAAACAAAAAACAAAATAAAAATTTATTGCTGTAGTATTAAAAAAACAAACTAAGTATAAATTATAAGTTTTGCTAAATTGTTACGTACGGGTTGAATTGTTGAGTGACTCAGTAAATAATGACGGACTCGTGACTCGTGAAAAAAACAGTCGATCGAAAAGACTTGAAAAACGGCGGATGATTTGCTCGCATAATGAAATCATTGTTTATTTCTCTTTTTTGCTGAATAACTTTAGATACTTACAGTCATTTATTAATTGTAGTTTGTAATATTATCCCACAGATATTAATTTTGACTTTGTACATATTACATATCTGTCACATAGGTATACAAAGTATGATTTTTCTTAGCCGGCTGTCTGTTAGGTTAGGACGCTAGAGTCTTAAACGACTGAGAGAAGAGCTGAGACGCTCACTCCACTGCCACTAGAAACAGCCACTAAAGGCAGCCGCTAGAGGCCTTATGATTTTTACACGTGTCAAGTACGCACGCACAATGTATACAGACACAGCCTTAAAATATGACGCATAACATTGCCTTGTGTCACGCTGTTGTGCCTCCGGAGAGGCACGGTAGTTGGGATCGTTTGCCGGAAGGAATTTGGGAATTCGGGCTCCGCCTGAGAACTTTATTTAAATAATTCGGACACTTTCCACATTAAATAAATAGATTAATATCAGATTTATTTGTGGTTTGGTTTATTTACAATGTTCCCGCACTTTCGCTCGCGTCGCGTATCACGATAACGGTTATCTTAACGTGCGCGTGTCTAGAGTCGAGTTTCGGTCTCGAGACTCGCCTCTCGCTTCTTCGTGTATATTTCTGCCGACTGCGTGGCTATTTAATATTATAATAATTATTGATATTCGTTTTGACACTCGCGGTTGTTAGACATATTACTCGCGTAAAGGAATAAAGATTGCCCGTGTAATATTAATGGTAAAGACTGCCCGTTTGGTAGTTATTGTGACTAACCCGCGTAATATTAATTAATGATCAAGACTGCCCGCGTAATATTTATGGTAAAGACTGCCCGCCGTTCGTTAGCGGTGGGCCTTTTTATTAACTCCCTTTGGCTTCCCGGGAGGGGGTCGTTTAGCGACAAGGCTGTGTGTCATGTCGCTTGATTTTGGCAATCTCCGGATGCAAGCTAAGAAGTTCTAAGTAGGACTTCTTTGCTTGCACTTTCGCAATTTCTTTATTCCTTTTTATTTCGCCTTTAAGTAGGACTTCTACGTTGCATTTTCGCAATGTCCTTCTTCCGCTTGCCCTGATTTCCGCGTTTTCGCAATGAAATGATTGCACGGTCGCTCGAGCTTAGCGCGTGGCTCGCGTTGTCAGCGCTTTGTTCGGTCAACGCTCGTAACGTGATCTGTATTCGCGTTACACGTTGGGCAATCATATAAAATAATATGTATTTAGAATAATATATTTAATAATTCGTGTATAGCCTGTTCGGGCTATAACATCCCTCCCCCGTAAGAAAAAGAAAAACGGAGGTGTAAAAGTGACGTTTTTCGCAAAACAAAATTTCTTCTTATTCTAATATACAATATTTTTCCCGTATATAATATGAATATAATCGTTTCTTATTTTAATTTTCTATAAATTGTTTCAATTTATTTGTATGCATGCGAACCGCTTTTCTTCCTTTTTTAATTGTATAGTTCACGTCTGAATTTTTTTCTATTATTACGTACGGTCCGGTCCATAGGGATTCAAATTTCTTAGATCGTCCGCGTCGGAGCGTCTCGTCGTATACTAATACTTTGTCGCCGACTTTAAATTTGATTTCTCTAGTACCTTTGTCGTACTGTTTTTTGGCTTTAATTTTTTCTTCTTTAATATGCTCTTTTGCGAGCTGACTCGTTGCCCTTAATCTTTCTTTCAATTCTTGCGCGTAATCGTCGTAATTGTATGTCGGTTTAGGCGGTCTCGTCAGTGACGTAGGTAGATCCGTTTGGTGCCCGTACACTAATTCGAAGGGTGTATACCCCGTAGCTGTATGCGGCGTCGTGTTATACGTAAACATTGCGAACGGTATCCATTCGTCCCAGTCTGTCTGGTCTTCGTTTATGTAGTGTCTTAAATATTCCGCTAATGTTCGATGCGATCGTTCTAACGCGCCATTACTTTCCGGATGATAGGCAGTTGTCTGTATTTTATTTATTTTTAGTAATTTACATGTATTTTTAAATATTTCGCTGAGGAAATTTGTGCCTTGATCCGTTAAAATTTTTTCCGGTATTCCGTGTTCAAGTACAATTTTTGTAACAAATTCCTTGCTAACCGTGTTCGCTTCTTGATTTGGAATCGGTATCGCTTTGCTGAATTTCGTTAAATTGTCTTGGAATGTTAAGAGATATTTATTTCCGTTTGTTGTAACTGTTAACGGTCCTACAATATCTAACGCGCATTTTTCGAAAGGTTTAGTAGGCGTATCCGTAATTATTAACGGTACTTTATTTTTTCGCGATAATTTATTTTTCTGGCACAATTCGCATTTTGCGATGTATTTTTCTACATCTTTCGTTATTCCTGGCCAATTATAATTTAGGCGGATTCTTTTTATCGTGCGTTCAACTCCTTGATGTCCTCCTGTAGGTGCATCATGATATTCATATAATATCTGTTTCTTGTCTTCCTCTGTGTATATTTTTTCTTCGTCGGAGTTTGTTTCTTCTTGTATTGCGAGGATTTCTCGTTCTTCCTCTTCTATTTTATGCGCTTCTCTTGTTACATTGCGGCTCAGTGCATCGGCGTTTGCGTTCGCTCGTCCGGCCTTATGAATGATTTCATAATCATATTCTTCGAGTTTTAATCTCCATCGGATTAATCTCGATCCGGGATCGTTCACATTAAATAACCAGATTAATGGTTTGTGATCGGTTACGATTTTGAATTTCGTACCATATACGTATGGCCTAAAATGTTTTACAGCCCATACAATCGCTAATAATTCTTTCTCGGTTGTATTGTAATTCTGCTCCGCTCGCGATAAAACTCTGCTGGCGTAAGCAATTGGTCGGTCATTACCTACTTTTCCTTGTGACAATACTGCTCCGATTGCATAGTCGGAAGCATCGGTGGTCACTATGAATTCTTGATTGAAATCTGGATACGTTAGCACTGGCGCAGTCATTAATTTTTCTTTTAATATTTCAAAAGCATTTTGCTGTTCCATTGTCCACTCGAATTTTTCCGTTTTCTTTGTTAATTTCGTTAGTGGCTTGGCTATTTTTGAAAAATCTTCTATGAATTTTCTGTAGTATCCGGCTAGTCCTATGAAAGATTGTATATCCTTTACTTTCTTCGGCGTCGGAAATTCTTTTATTGCGGTTAGCTTTGACGGATCCGGAGATATTCCATTCTCCGAAATAATGTGACCTAGATAAATTACTTCTTTGCGCAAAAACTCACATTTATCTGGTTTCAATTTTAGATTATTTTCTCGGAGTCTCTGTAGTACTTCCTTGAGTCTTCGTATTGTGGTCCTCTAGGCTCGATCCGTATATGACGATGTCGTCTAAATAAACTAGACATTTAAGTCCTTGCATTCCTGTTAGAATTGAATTCATCAATCTCTGGAATGTTGCTGGCGCATTTTTCAATCCAAACGGCATTCTATTAAATTCATAGTGTCCGTAGGGCGTTGAAAAAGCTGTCTTTTGTTTATCTTGTTCAGCCATCGGTATCTGGTGATATCCTGACGCTAAGTCTAGTGTAGTAAAATATTTAGCGTTTCCTAGCTGGTCCAGTATATCGGTGATATTGGGCAGTGGAAATGAATCGCCTATTGTTAAATCGTTTAGCTTCCGAAAATCTACTACTACTCGGAGCTTAGGTTTTCCGGATGCGTCGGCCTTTTTTGGTACCACCAATAAGGGTGCGTTCCATTGACTCGCGCTTGTTCGGATTATGCCATTTTTTAGCATTTCTTGCACTTGTTTATTTACTTCCGTTTTGTGCTTCTCAGGAAGACGATACGGTCTCGTGTTCACCGGCGAGGTGTCGGCGCGCGTGTTTATCTCGTGCTCTATCGTCGCGGTGCACGTCAGTGGTTCTCCGTCCAACTGAAATGTATCGTAATATTCTTCGCATATCCGTAGGAGTGCCTGTTTTTCTTCCGTATTTAAATGTTGCGTGCGTAGTAGTTGTCATATTTGTCCGTGTCTCGAATTAGTATACTTAAAATTTTTTCTTGCTTCCACCGTATGTATTTTAGATTCGATATCGCGTTCTATGTCTTCGAGGGTGACGTTCGGCGTCTGTATCTCGACTTCCATATCGGTTGTATTTATAATACTAACGGGACACGTGTAATCTTTAGGTTCTACTAAGCAGTTTCCAAGGTAAATTCCTGGAGCTGTTTCTTCTGCTCGTACTATTCCTATCCGATTTTGATTTGTTGTCGCTTTTACGATGGTCTCGCTGCGCGGTTTTAGAATCGTTTTGTTAAGCGAATGGAATTTTAGTACGGCGTTTCCTATTTTTAATTGACTTTTATTATAATCGCAAGATACCGAATGTTGTCGAAGGAAATCAATTCCTAGTATTCCTTCATATTCGATCGGAATGTCGTCCTTTACCACGTAAAATGCATGTTTTACCTTATGGTTTCCTATCTTGATTGTGGCGTACATTTTTCCGATGGTATGTATTTTATGTCCGGTTATACCAGTGAGCGCGATTTTATCTTCGTGTATCAATGCGTTGTCCTTTAAATGTTTCAATTTTATTAGTGAGATGGTCGATCCTGAATCGTACAACATCTGTATTTTTTCGTTTTTCACTTGTCGCATTGGTAATGTTATTAGCAATAAGTCCGTCTTTTTCTTCGCACGTGGCATATCTTTAATATGCGTAACGCGATACTCAGATGCAGGTCGCGGTTGTCTCTTTCTCGCTTCTTCCTGCTCGTCTTCGCTGCTGCTACTTGCGCTATCGGCGTTTCTGTTTTGTTGTCGCGGTTTCTTTCGATCGCGTATATTTTCGTCGCGCGTTTTTTGCTGATTTCCGACTTTTAGTTTATTTGTATTGTTTTTCGGTTTCCCTTTTAGACTCCAGCATTCGTCGCGGCTGTGTCCTGTTCTTTTGCAATGCGAGCAGTATTTATTTATCGCGTTTATTCGCGAGGGTTTTTCCGGCTTCGGGAGCGCGTATCGGCTGCTACGGCAATCGCGTCCGAAATGTCCGCTTTTTCCGCATTTAAAGCATTGCGATGTCGGATTTCGACTATTTCGTGAGTAACTAAATTCGGTTTTATTTTTATTAGCAAAACCACTCGTTCTCGCTGTTCCCGGTCTGAGTTTTTCTTCGGCGCTCGCGCCCGTTATCGCTTCTTGGAGCGTCGTATATCGCTGCGCGCGTACGAGCACTTGTAATTCGTCGTGTAACCCGATTTGGAAATTTATTAATGCCTGCGCCTGGATTGTCTGTTGAATCGTGCGTTTGGATAATGCGGAATGCTCTTGTCCTTCGATCATCGAATCGTATAATTTCATCGCTAGTAGATCAACGCGTTGTCCGAAAGCGTACGCAGTTTCATTCGGCTTTTGTTTTAGCGAGTTGAATTCGATCTGTAAATGTGTCGTGCTTTGTTTCGACTGGTAACAAGTCTCGAGTTGCTGCTTTAATTCGTCGAACGTTTGTATATCTCGCGTCTCAAAGTCCTGCATCGCTTTCCCTTTTAATTTTGTAAATAAGATTGCTTGAATTAACGATTCTTCGTCTGCGGGGTTTATGTTCTGAACAGCGTATTTGCACGCGTTTAAAAATTCTTGCAGTTTATGTCGCGAGGTTCCGTCGAACTCGGGGATCATCATTCTCGCTTCCTTTAACGGTAGATAATTCGGGGCGACGCTTCGTCGATTTCTGATATCGCGTCCCGTTCGCCCATATGTTGCTTCAAACGCATTATTATCGTTTTCCCTGTTAATGTCTGTATGACGGGGTAATTGCGCGTCCGCGCTCTCTAATCGCGTTACTCGTATGTTTAACGAATGGATGTCCGCGCGTATTTCATTTAAAATGTGGATTATCTGTGTATAATCTCCTTTTTCTTCGCGGTTTGTTTCATGGGGCGGTGTGTGATCAGCCTCCACTATATTTCGGTTCATTTGGTGAATGGATCGTCGCATTCTTTCTATTTCCTCGTCTACCGCGCTTTGTGGCAGGTTCGCGGGAGTGTTTTCTTGCGGATTTCGCGATTCGGCCATATTACTTTCTTGTTGGCTATAAATTTCTTCCGGATCGAATAGATCGCTCTCGTAGGAAGTTAATGAAAATTCGCGCCGTAGGGATACTCTACTTGGAGTTCTACTAATATACGGTCGCGTACGTCTAGTCTCGCGTTGAGTGTCGTCAGTGGGGTCAGTCGTATTACGCGGGAATAGGCTTTCGTCAAAATTGTTAAACGGAAATTCGCGTTCTGTGACGACGTTTTCCGGTAACTCGGGCTCGCTTTCGCTCGAGTATTGAGTTTCTAAGTTTTTTCGCACGTTATAAGTATTTTCTCGCGGTGCTAAACTTAATTTAATCGCTCGTCGGGCTGGTTCACTCAGTAACCACGATCGGTTCGCTATCGGTTTCGGTATATTAGAACCTTCCGACATTCACGCTATTATATTTATTAAATTTTTTCGGACTTACAATAGTATAACGGCTCGCATGATCGCTCGCTGTGTCAGTAGGTTGCTGACGCTGCAGTCCTTCGCTCGGCGGCTGATACGGCTGACGATGCTCGTCGTACGGCGGTCGTTGTCCGGCGTCGGTGTGTTGTCTGTAGAGTTATCGTAGGTCGCGATGCTTGGCGGCTCACGTTTCTGCTACAGCTGTGGCGATGCTCGTTCTGTTGTCCTTGCGGTGTCTTCCGTTGATTGTAGTTTCCGTCAGCTTACGTTTTACGTGTGCTGGCGTGCCTGTCCTGTTTACACTCTGGGTGCTTTGCAGGTCTTGGGGAAGGCTTAGCTGCTGCTTCCGTCCGTCAACTTCAATTGAATTGATTGTTGGCGTGCCCGCTTTTTAACACAACCGTGTCTTTTGCAGGTCTTGCTTAGTTCTGGCGATGCCTCGGCAGATCCCACCGCTGCCACCAAATTATGTTGTGCCTCCGGAGAGGCACGGTAGTTGGGATCGTTTGCCGGAAGGAATTTGGGAATTCGGGCTCCGCCTGAGAACTTTATTTAAATAATTCGGACACTTTCCACATTAAATAAATAGATTAATATCAGATTTATTTGTGGTTTGGTTTATTTACAATGTTCCCGCACTTTCGCTCGCGTCGCGTATCACGATAACGGTTATCTTAACGTGCGCGTGTCTAGAGTCGAGTTTCGGTCTCGAGACTCGCCTCTCGCTTCTTCGTGTATATTTCTGCCGACTGCGTGGCTATTTAATATTATAATAATTATTGATATTCGTTTTGACACTCGCGGTTGTTAGAGATATTACTCGCGTAAAGGAATAAAGATTGCCCGTGTAATATTAATGGTAAAGACTGCCCGTTTGGTAGTTATTGTGACTACCCGCGTAATATTAATTAATGATCAAGACTGCCCGCGTAATATTTATGGTAAAGACTGCCCGCCGTTCGTTAGCGGTGGGCCTTTTTATTAACTCCCTTTGGCTTCCCGGGAGGGGGTCGTTTAGCGACAAGGCTGTGTGTCATGTCGCTTGATTTTGGCAATCTCCGGATGCAAGCTAAGAAGTTCTAAGTAGGACTTCTTTGCTTGCACTTTCGCAATTTCTTTATTCCTTTTTATTTCGCTTTTAAGTAGGACTTCTACGTTGCATTTTCGCAATGTCCTTCTTCCGCTTGCCCTGATTTCCGCGTTTTCGCAATGAAATGATTGCACGGTCGCTCGGGCTTAGCG
The DNA here is from genome assembly GCF_030449975.1 of Polyergus mexicanus. Classification (NCBI taxonomy): domain Eukaryota; kingdom Metazoa; phylum Arthropoda; class Insecta; order Hymenoptera; family Formicidae; genus Polyergus; species Polyergus mexicanus. The sequence continues at coordinate 18,561 of NW_027223358.1, forward strand.
CGTGGCTCGCGTTGTCAGCGCTTTGTTCGGTCAACGCTCGTAACGTGATCTGTATTCGCGTTACACGTTGGGCAATCATATAAAATAATATGTATTTAGAATAATATATTTAATAATTCGTGTATAGCCTGTTCGGGCTATAACAACGCGTTGAAAACCCGGACAAACCCGGACGACTTTGAAACACCCCCTCCCCCGGACGCTCGAAAAACTAGGACAAATTCGGGGAAACCCGGACGGATGGCAGCTCTAACTGCAAGTATATCCAACATAAAACGATTGCTCCTTAATTGCTTCATATTTAAGATCATCTTAAGCCCGTATCAGACTACGCATTGAAGATTAAGATTGAAGATTGAAGATTAAAATTTGACCAGTCAGAACAAAGAAATTTTAATCCTTTTTGTTCTGATTAGTCAAATTCCAATCTTTAATCTTTAAAGATATTAAACATTGAAATTTGACCAATCAAGATAAAAAGAACTAAAATTTCCTTGTCCTGATTGGTCAAATTTCAATCTCAATGCATAGTCTGATACGGGCTTTAGACAGGATCAAACATGTTTCAACACGTTAAGGCCATTGCACGTTCAAAAGTTTTAATCGTAAGCATAAGGCCGTAAGCAAATCGACTAATTACAATCAAACATTCTAAAATGTAATAAGAATGTTTGAACTGTGATTACTCGATTTGCTTACAACCTTACGATTATGATTAAATTTTTTTACGTGCAATGGTCTTAAGTCCGTATCAAACTATGGATTGAAAATTAAAAATTAGAGATTGGATTTTGACTAATTAGAATAAAAGGAACTAAATATTCTTTGTCTTGATTGGTCAAATTTTAATCTTCGATCTTCGATCTCAATCTTCAATGCGTAATCCGATTCGAGTTTTAGGCCGATATTACATTTGTCGTACGACAAACTCTTTAAGCGCATTGATTACCTAATTTCTAGAGATTCAAGAAAGTTCCTATTTTGCAGCCAATCAATATGCTTAAAAAGTTTAACAAATCGTACAACAAATGTAATATCGGCCTGATATGAGCTTTAGCCCTTAATAAAGATAATAGCCAAAAAAGTTCGTTGCCGCCACGCGGACGTGTTCAGACCCGTTAGGCGTGTGTCCTTTGGATCATATTTTTGAGTTTTGTTTTCCCCTTCTAAAGAGAAATCCTTTCTAATTGTTCACTTAACTCTTCTCACCTGGCCGTATGGTGGGTAAATAATTTGTGCCAATCAAATAAAGAAGAAGAAGATAATAGCCAGGTTGTGATAGCCGGTCGTAACGGTATGTTTTTTTAGTATAATATATTTTTTTGGGGATATAGATGTGTGTGCGTGTGTGTGTGTGTGTATTACAATTTTAGTAATTATGATAACGGAACGTTGATCATAAGTTTTGAATAAAAATAATATTATAGATATATAGATACATAGTTTATAATCTTAATTTTTAATTTTTTAATTTTAATTTTATAAAATATGGAATAAAATTTCATATTTTTAACATAACTGTATCATATGGGTGTGAATTATATCGCAGTTTTTAAAATATTTACTCTACTGGAGGATAAATTTGAAGAAGCCTGCAATCTTCGGATAGGAAAAAATTTCAATTTTAATTTTTCTTGCGATGATGTTACCTGGAACCTCAATGATGGTAACTTAACAATTTTACAATTGTTTCTTATATTTACTTTATTTTAATATAACATCGCAGTGTTAGTTATCGCGGTGTCGGTTTCTATTTCAGCTGTTCTATTCGATTCGCTTGCGGTGCCATAGATGTGCTCTTGAATTATTTTCGGTTTGCATATCGGATTTATGTTAGCTTCTGGTAATTTTTTCTTTTCTGTCCTACGTTTTTTCTTAGCGTATATAATTGTTATTATGGTAATTATTATTATTATTGTTATTCCTGTGCAACTTGAAGCTACGGGATATATAATGTGTCCGTTAGTAGGGAAATAATTGTTATTTAAGTCTTCGTTTGTTTCGTCAAGTCTTTTGCTTAGGTCCCTTAATTCTGTCGGGTTTCTAATGACTTTTCGCAATTTTATCGGTCTAATTTTGTCCAATATTTTTTCGTTTTGTTCGTTGTGTGTCATCGTAAGATTGTAGTCTGGTAGCTTTGTCTGTACGATCGTACCCGATCGCGGGCTTTTTTGTCCGTATTATGACGTCTTGTGTTGTTAATTTACATTTTTCTTTTAATGTGGTTTGTCCGCTTCCTTTTATTTCTATTTTTCGCGTTGCGTCGTTTTTGCACGTTATTTCGATCGGTTGGTTTGTTCGTGTAGAGTATAACCATGAGTTCGCATTACTCAGCGCTATCCATATTGTTGTATTCGTGTATATGTGTCGAATATTACAATTGTTTGTGTGTGTTTCTAATTGTACATATGCTTGTACTTCGCATAGCGCTCCTTCGTCTAAATGATGTACGGGATAATTCTGTTCGCAAACATATTGATCATTGTTTCGCACGCATTTATTTAGATCGTTTTTGTTAGGCGTAAAATATGTTCGGCTATCTACGTCTATCGCTGTTATTGGTTGATTTACCTCTATAAATATAAATATATTGTTATATTTGTGCGTGGGTAGTGGGATTGCCTTTATTATTTCATACTTGGGGTATGTGATTAGCGGAATCTTTATAATCGTAAATATATTTGTATTATCGTAATAGGCGCTAATTGTTAAGAACTTTTCGATTGTTCTCCAATTTTCTGCAGATATTTGAAATGGGAAGTGCGTTCCCTGCGGTATTTGTGACGCTGTTTGCTTGAGGTTCTCTAGGATGCTTTCTATGGGTAGTAGTCTTATGTCGATTACTCCTCCTTTCGCGTTAGTCAGATGCGCGATAATGTCCGTAAGATCGTTTGTTAGGTCTTTTATTATGGTATTTAATATTATAAAGTGTTCGTCGAGATCTTCTCGTTGTCCATAGCCGACTTCTGCTTGTATCCAGGCTTGTCGCATCTTCTCTATTATATTTAGAAATTGTTCTTCATTTTCTTGCAGAATTTTCTCAACATTATTCACATGTGCAATTGTTGCGTTTAATATTTTAATCTGATTTTTCATCGCGTGTTGCAGCGTTTGCTGATTTCTTTGCGTGAGATTTAATTGCTCTTTTATAATTTTTTCGTCGTCTGCGTCCATTGTGCCGAAGAGTGTTTTGGCTATCGTTCCTAGACCGTCGATTAACCCTCGTTTTGTTTTCCTGGGTGACTTGGTACACAATTTTTAGACGTTTCAGCAGTTTTTCTGCTTGTTCTCTGTCCTTTTCTGCTATTTGTAGCAGATTGTGGCAGGTTTCTTTCATTTTTATTTGCCATGGTTTATCGTAGCATAGAGCTCTCGTCTGTGCCATATAGTTTCTCAATTGTTTATGTCGATGGTCCATTGCGGCGATATCTAGTTTTATGACCATTTTCCATGTGGATTCGATTTGGTTTATCTTGCCCATTTTTTCGAAATAGATACCCGATCCATATTTAAATTCTTTTATTTCTCCTTGGATATCGGGTTTGGTTTTCTTGCAGGTGCTCCGTGCAATAAGATTCCTGTAATAGAAAGCTTTGCATTATATTATAATATTTTCTTAGAATCGTGCGGTGCATTTCCTTTTTTCTCTGGATGCATATGCAGCTACTTTTATTTTTACCTAGCTCTTTTCAGGCTATTTATTCGCTCTTCTATTCAGTCTGTCTTTCGACGTCGTCTTGTCGTTTTTTACGAGTGTTGTATACGATTAATGTTGTGCAGAAGTTTTTTTTTTTTAGGTATAGGACATTAAGGTATGCATTAATTGAAAGAAAGGGGATTAATATGATTATAATCTATGTGCTCTTCTAATAGGAGGTTGGTCCTCTTCATCATCGTCATCTCTGCCTCTGCGCCGTATGTGTATTCCTAAGGTAGCCAGATTGTCTATAATCGTCTGATCGACCCCAGTTTCAATATGAAGAGGCTTATCTGCATGCTTCTCTATGGTGGCACGGGATATGGTTGTTTGGATGTCTGACATCTTGTACCTACCTTCTGCCCCTAATTCCTTATTATGTAATGCTGTACTAACAGCCACATAATACAGGTCGGGATATAGGCGATGGTTGAGTTGTTCAACCCCCGATAGTGGAAACACTCTTATGTAGGGGTATTTGTCCCCATAACGTGCTTTTAGGCTATCCACCGCACGTTTGAGATCCACTACTTGTTGTGCTATGGGCGCTAGCGTAATGGCTTTGCTAGTAGATGTAATAAAGCCAAGCATTACTTGAGTTGATTTTGATCCAAAATCGGTCAAATCATTCTCAACTGCTCCAAAACACTCCTCACCAGTGCAGGTCGCCCCGTGTGATCAGAACCCAAAGCTATCTTGAGAATCGTGCGGCGCAATTCTGCCCTCGGTTTTACCCATTCCTGCCACCCTTCTACTTCCCTCATGATACCCCCTACAAAGCCAGCCGCACGAGCCCCTGGAGAGAAGATGTTTGCTATCCCGTTTGTGGCATAGATAGCTTGCCATCTCTTTAAGAGATAATCAGTGTTAACTGCAGAACCAGTGGTTCTAACCTCTTTTACAAGTGTAGCTATGCCTGCCATTCCATAGAAGACCAGTACCTGGTCAGTGAGAGGGCTTGCTTTGGCATTGGCCAGGCTTTCGGCTTGTACAGCTGTGGCTTACTCTCACTGAAATTTCTTACTGGTACCATGCTCGGCTTAACCCCCAAGAGCCAACAAACCGCTGTAGTCACTGCTTCCCCTGGCTCCAGTGCTGCATCTATCAATAGTGTCTGGGCAGGCAAGATGTATGCTGCTGGTTTTGTCTCTTCCAAACGTAGTGTGAACCTTTCTGGTAGGGCCTCTGTTACTCCACTGACGTCCCAGAAGCCAGGGTCCAGCGCCTCCTTTGGATCCTGTGCCATTTTAGAAAGGTTTATAAAGGCTGCCTATATAAAAAGCTGAACATATAATTGTTGTTCCTGAGTCCACTCGAATTTATTTTCCTTTTTCGTTAGCTTCGTTAGTGGTATCGCAATCTTTGAGAAATTTTCAATAAATTTTCTATAATATCCGGCTAATCCTATAAAATCTTGGATATCTTTCACTTTTCTAGGCGTCGGGAAATTTCTTACAGCTTCCAGTTTAGATGGATCCGACGATATTCCGTTTTCCGTAATTATATGACCTAGATATGTCACTTCTTTTCGTAGGAATTTGCATTTGTCAGGCTGTAGTTTAAGATTATTTTCTCGCAATCTTCGTAGGACTTCGATGAGTCTCTTGTTATGATCTTGTAAGCTCGCTCCGTAGATTACGATGTCATCTAAGTATATCAAGCATTTTATTCCTTGTATGCCTATCAGTATTGAATTCATTAGCCTTTGAAATGTGGCTGGCGCATTTTTTAATCCGAAGGATTTGTTTTCTATTGTATTCGTAATGCCCGTGAGGTGTGGAAAAAGCAATTTTGCATTTGTCGCCTTCTTCCATCAGAATTTGGTGGTATCCGGATGCTAGATCCAGGGTTGTAAAGTACTTGGCGTTTCCAAGTTGATCTAATATAACCGTTATATTCAGTAGGGGAAATGAATCTTCTATACGGTCATGTGCAATCTGTATGTGCGCAATAAAGTCATGTGTGCAAAACGTTAATTCGATTATTTTATGTGTGCAATAATGTCCTGTGTGCAAACGTACGTTCGTATTTTTAATTTTTACATGTGCGCAATAATGCTTGTAGGCAATCGCTCTCTGTAGGCAATCGGGAATGTCGGCAATCGAAGCTGTCGGCAAAATGTTGTAGGCAAACGAAGCTGTTGGCAATCGGAAATGTAGGCAAACGGGACCGCCCAGTTTAAAAATATGGAAACGATCAAATATTTCTCATAAACAATACATTTTACAAATAAAAAGGTTTAAGGTAAAAGTTGTATGAGGAAATTATAATTTTTTTTAATAGGGTCCTTCGTGAGCTTAATATTTCAATAAGAACACATTAATAATATAATAGATACTTAAAATAACAATGCTTATTAACTCTTTAAAATTTTGGGAAATATTTTAATTTGTTCGCGCGTGTATTAATATATTAAAATATATTTTACTTTATTTAAAGAATTTATTGTTAGATAAGATTTATATAGGTACCTAATAAACACACGACGGTATATTATACGTTTAAATTAAGTATTTACGGGGTATCTAAATATAATAGATTCAACGTATATCAATTCGTATAATTTTAGTTGTGATGTCCGGTTGATATACGTTGTCATAAACTACATTTATTCGTATTTTTAATGCTATTCTGCAACCAATTAAAATCGTATTTGATAAACGGATAAATTATGTTTTACGAATACATAATTTTTACGAATAACGAGTATATATATATAAACGTATTGCAATGACTGTTTAAAATACGTTTTCTTTATTATCCTTTCAAGCAATTTTTGTTTTTAAATGAATATATTATATACGATTATATAGCTACAACACAATAATAATAAATAATAAGATTTTAGTGCAAAGAAGATAATATATATCACTTGAATATAAAATAAAATAGTAACAAATAAAAATCGTAATTTATTTTCTTTTATTTTTTTAGAATATGCGTTACATAATTAATAAAAAGATTAGTATTTATAATAATAAAACAGAATATATTTATTTATTATATAATAGAGTTATTTCAAGTTATTGTTAGTAATCATAATAATAAGAAAATTAGTTTCCTGCTCTTCAGTTTTTCCTTGCGTTTGCATTGTACATGTGACGACTTTTGGCCAACTTTAGCCACGATTGTATGGCATCTTTAATGCACTGATCAGAAGAATTGTTTTTCTTAAATTGCATTTGAGCAGCATCTGTAAAAAATAAAAATTTGTATATACTAAAAATATGTATTTTAAAAAGTAATAAACAAAGATTACATTAAACAACAAATTTTGATCAACTTTGTATTTCTCAACAAATAATGGGTGTTTCTTGCAGGGCTTTTCTTACACTAAACAAAAATATGCTTTTCAAAAAATTCCATAATCCTTCAATTTTCATGAACTCCGCTTTGATTTTTTTTATGTAATAACACAAATTCGTAATATATGTAATAATTATAAGAAATTTAAACATTTTTTTATAATATATAAAATTAAATGTAAAATGTCAAAAAACTAGTATTGCAATTTTGTAAAAAGTTATTGTGACAGAAGAAAGAAAGAATATAGTAATTGATTTATAAAAGATAAATAGTTTGTAACAGTGTTATTATATGAACTTGTTTCAATGTCCAATCTGATGTCCAATTGAAAAGATTGTATTATATATACCTGTGATAACTTCACGTAATTTTGTGGTTTCGAAACTTCTTTTCTTCTGCCCTTTCCAGTTGTAGGTCATCGCTAATTCGTTTGTGATTACGAATTTTAGCATATTCATTACGCTGGCTCTTTGGTCAGCTCCGCCAATCGTGGAAAGACGTCCTTTCTATGAAAAATCATGATTGCCACATTAATCAAGTTTAAATGTTTTCAAATTACAGAAGTAGATGTGATTATCAACACGGTAGTGTCTCGCGCCAAGTCACATAAAGCAAAGATCGCGTGCAGCAACGGCGAGACGCATCGTGTATTTATACGCGACTCGGCCAATTGAGAGTATCTAAGATTATCATAATTTTAAACCGTACCAGATAGGTGTAAGCAGGGGCGGGTATTTCATGATGCCCAGCATCTACTGTTTTTTTAGATAGCAGTTCTTCCAATTTTTGGAAATCATCATCGCTTTTCAGTGGTAACTCCGGCAATCCGTCCGGTTTCGATGTTGGATTTAAAAATGTCGACATAGTTTGTAATAATCGACTTATACAGGCATTGTTCTGCTCAGATAAAATCGTTATCTTTTCCATTCGCTCTACCACATATTTTTGAAATTGTTGTTGAGACATTGTCCTTGCACCTACTTCCAGTCTTGACGATGTATGTCTGTTAAATTCAACGTCAATGTTTTGTGTATTCTTTGATGACGAACCTATAAAATAATATCAGATCGTAATTTAGAATAAATATTTTATCTGTAATGAAATATATATTTTATATATACCTAACTCTATCTACATAATCGAAACGGATATCCTTTACTATTGGTTTTATTGTTTCTACAGAAAAATAAAAAAGAAAGATAAAGACTTAATTATTATGATTTCTATTATACAATATCAATTTCTACATTTATTAAAATAATGATATTCTGATAAGTTTTTTACAAAAAAATATTGATACGAAAAGTTTTATTACACATTGAAAGTTATCTACACACATATTTTGAATTCAATTGCATATTAAATCATTATCAAACATAATTCTATTGCAAAAAATTGTATAAGGGCGGGAGCACAGACTTTTGCATAAGTGCATAATCATAAACATAAGGAAATTGATTGCTTCATAAGCATACGCATAAGAAAATGGACCAATCAATTTTCTTATGTTTATGGTTATGCCCTTACGGAAAAATACACTCAACTTTTGGGTGTTGACCATTAAAAAAACATCAAAAAGAACCTTCAAAGTTGGGTGTGATTTCGGACCATTGATTGAAGGTTAACCTTTAAATGATAGTTAATTGATGGTTAACCTTCAGTTAATGGTTAATCCTTAAAAATGACGGTAACCCTGAAAATAAGAATCTTCAAATGAAAGTAACACCCAAATGAGAGTAAACCCCATATTTGAATGTTCTCAATTTGCATTCGATAATATATGCAAAATCATCATCAGATGCGGGATTTATATACATATACTCTTATTAGGGTATTACTCTCATTTTCATTTCAGATTCCCTAAACAAAGTAGTAAATGAATGATAAAAAAAATCAACTCTGATTTCTTATTTTTAATTATATCTTTCAAAAATTCAACTTTTATTTCTCTAAATACGATGGAAAGTATAATTTATGAAACAAATCATATAATATCAAATAAAATATATCAAATAAAATAAGACGTAAAGTATTTTGTATACATTTAAAATAAAACTTGTATTTAAAATCTAATCTTGTATTTAATCTAATTTAAATAAAAGAAAAATAATCTTTTCGATTTTTTTTTAAAACTTGCTGCAAGTTTTGTACTTATATATATATATATATATATATATATATATATATATATATTATAATAGGCATTGTATGTTGAATCAATCATATTAAGCTTTTTCTGAAGTCGAGACTTTTTTGAAGTTCCGTGCGACATTCTTACATTTATTAGTTACTGCAGTATTGAATAACTGTTCCGCATTGTTCACATTTTTAAATGTGAGTAGTACATAATCTGTAAACAAATATATAAATTATTATTAAAATTTTATAAATTCATTTTAATTTTAACGTAGTTTTCTTGCACACAAATACTTCTTGTTCGCAGTATACATATGTATTAATATTACAGTGTTAATACAAATTAAAAAGAATAGCAATTAATTGATTAAAAATGCGATAAATTAAAAAAAATCCTTATAATGTTTACCTTTTATTGCATTAAATTTATGATCTTGGTCCAAAGGTTTTTTTTTCCTCTCTATTGAACTTTCTATTGATTTTATGTTGTTCTTTTTTCCTGTTCTAGATGAACACGCAATCTCTTGTGTTGAAAACAAATGACCCATTAAATCGCAGGTCATTTTACCAATATCAGAAGTCCGAATTTTCCGCATAATACTTTCCGGAATATTGACTCCTCGACTAAGTGATATCATATTCTATATAACAGATGATAACAATAAAATATAGTGAAAACTCTCAAAGAATTAAAAATTGCAGATAAATTCTCATTTTCCATTATAAAAAAATATACGAAAATTTGCATACATTTTAATTTTGCACAAGATACGATCAATTTACAGCGAATATATAGTACATACCTTGTCTACACAAGCATTATTCGCACTTTGCGGATTCTCTGCAGACGATGCCATATTTACTTTTACATCTGTTTCGACTTTCTGCAAAATACATAAACATACAGAATTTCAATTTGTACATACAAGATATTAATTTATAACAAGTAATACATATACCTCTCACTTACACAAGTCATATCATTGACAATTTGCAAACTTTTTGTAGGCGATGCAATATTAATTTTGACATCTGTATCAATCTTGACTTTCTGTAAAATATTTTCATTATTGCACAAAATTATTTCATTTTTATTAATTGACGTATCAATGGGAAGAACTTTCTCAACATTAACCTTATCATTTATTTTCTCATTATCTTTTTCTAATTGCTGCACCTGTAAAATGTATATTAGAAAATATAAAGACAAACATTTTCATAACTAATAAAATAAACTTTTAATAGATGTATAATTTATAATATAAGTGATATTCTTACCAAATCATCAGAACGGACAATCCTTACATTTTGGGTTAAATTTTCAATACTTTGTAATTTTTGTATCACCCGGTCTGCTACAGTTTCTATTTTTGTTATTTCTGTAATAAAATTTGTATTAATTTATAATAACAATTATATTTTGAATGTATAATGTTTATTTCGTTTCATCGTTCACTACTGTATTCATTAAATATTAGATAACCCGGGAAAAATGGCCCATATATAATTATATATGAAATATGCTCATATATAAATATATACAAATATATATGATTATATATAATTATCATATGATGTATATATAGTTATATATAATCCTGTATGATGTAATATATTGTCATATATAACCGTATATGAGATTATATATATTTATATATAATTTTATACAATTATATATATATTTTATATATAATTATATATGAGCATATTTCATATATATTTATATATAATTATATATAATTATATATAATTATATATAATTATACATGGACTTTTTTTCCCGGGAATATTTATAGTTTTTATACTTTTTAATACTGAGTTCGCTATTAGACTTTCTTGCTGTTGCTGAGTACCATTCATATTGAACGTTTTTGTTTCTTCCTTTTTGTTCGATGGCTTGTAATTTTCATCGTCAGATGAAATTAATGTTTCGTCTTCATCCGAAGAAGTACACCACTAAAAATGAATGACATTGAAAAACAAAAAAATAGAATGAATATAATAAGCACATTGGATGCTTTGTTATTTTAATGCATTGATTCGTGAATCTATGTGATCAAGCGATGATCGTATGTGACCATAAATTGCACAAATATCGCAAGTTTGCAGCATGCAGATAAAAGATAGTAAAATACATTTACTTACATTTTTTATATAAGATGTTTGTTTTTTTAGATTAGGCAACATATTTTGTTGTATCAACGCTCCAGCTTTCATTTTAGATCGTTTGTTAATCTGTAAAGATCGAGAATATATAAAAATATGAATATACTAATATAAGTATACGAATGATTTATAATAACATTGACATTTAATCATTATATTTACTTTCAATTCAGTTTTTCGTTTTTTAATACATTGGTTATATTCATCATCATCAGACTCATGGTCATCAGTAAATGATTTTTTCATCAATTTCTTTCTATCACCCTTACATGGATTTTTAATATTAAATTTCTGTATTTCTAATAACTGTCGATGCATATCTGTCCATTCTAGAAAAAACAATGTTCACCGAGTATCGATGTTATTATTGCAGTTACATGAGCAAATTTGGTTATATTGTAAATTTTCTAATAATAAGTAGGCCTCATCAAATATTCTTGAACGCGCTCACTCGCTCACTCACTCGTCCGCGTCGGCTTGGTTACTCGCATGCAGTGTGATATACTCGATTCATTAATGCGAACATCGGAGCCCTTATTAATTATAAGATTTTAGTTGCTATATAAGTAACTTTTATTTTACAGAGATTTTATAGGTTAATTTCTATTTGGTAAAAATTTATATTTGATTATATAAATGTGTGCATATGCATTATATAAATGTATGTATTGCATATATATATACCTCCAAATGCAAGAATTTTGATTACCGTCGTATTCCAATCTTTTTCTGTTAACGTTTTAATGATTTTTTTCATTTTCATCGCACTCTTAATTTCACAAGAGGGCCATGATATTTGAACAGAGTTTCCTTTATTTACTAGTTCTTGTAACATTTCATCGTTGTACTTTATTGTTAACCATTCTCTAAATCCCACAGCGATACTATTATTTTCATTGACGAATTCGACGAGCAAACAATCATTGTTATTCATTATATACAAATAACGATGAAATCTCAACTATATAAAGAACCGAGAAGAACTTCCAAAACAATTGCACGATGCCGACTACCGAAGTACCGAGTACTGCCGAGCAATGTTGTTAGATGGGCCCCTTTTTTGTGCACGTACGACAAATCCAGTATCAGTAAAATGCTTCGAGTAATAAAAAGTTATATATTTAAAATTAAAGTTTTTACAAATGAAAAATCAAAAACCATAAGAAAAAAAATAAAATTTTTACAAACGATAAAACAAAGGCTATAAGGAACCCTTTTTCACTCGATCGAAGCATTTTACTGATATCGGATTCGACGCATGTGCGCAAAAAAGGGGGCTCATGTAACAACACTGCTCGGCAATACTCGGTATCTCTCGATAGTTGGCATGAAATTATTTTGCAAGTTTTTGTCGGTTTTCTTTATGTTTGAGATTTCATTGTTATTTGTACATAATGAATAATGATGATTGTTTGCTTGTCGAGTTCGTCAATAAAAATTATAGTATCGCTGTGGAATTCAGGGAATGGTTAACAATAAAGTGCGACGACGAAATTTTACGTCAATATCATGGCCGTTTGTGTTGCTTTAATTTGTGTCCCGATCACGTGTTTGTTGGTGAATAGTGAAAACTGAAAACCGGATCGTTATTATAAAATATACAAACGCTAAAAGTGACAAACAAACAGGTGTATTAGCTACGCGATGAACAGTTATTGCAAGTTGTATTGCAAGTTATAAGTTATTCCGCGTTTTTCATATTTACGAATTGTTATGAATAGTAGAGGACCATATAGAAAATATCTTCAAGATGCAAGAGAAGAAGTTCCAGCAACAACTATTCAATCTCGACGAAGGAACGAAATACAAGCTGAATTGATTTTCAATAATCAGGTATACTTATAAAAAATAATAGGATTATAAAATTATATATATAAAACAACCTCAACATGGATATTTATTTTATATATATAACATATAAGAAATGTTTTAATTTATATAACATATAAGAAATCTTTTTGTAAAATATAGCACAATATTTGCTAACAAATTATTTCAAAAGTCAATCAAAAAGTTTGTTTATCCGCATTTAGTTACTTTTTATGAAATGTTTTTATTCGGCTTTGTTTTTGTCTAAACAGTGTATATTTTCAACAAATTATGTAAGTATCTAATAATTTGACTATATATTTATTGCAGGAAGAAAATAATGCAGTAGAGAATATAATTGGCATGCACGATGAAGCGCTTCAACAGTTTGAAGAAATTAATGAGCATTCCTCAATAGATGAAAATAACAGTAGCGATGATGAAATCTATAACAACCAAGTTAATAATGCCAATGATGAAGAAAATATTTTTGATGATGCACATGGTGAAGATGGCAATAATGAAGAAGTAGGAATTGGATTACTCTCAGTATAAATTATGTTTACTATACTACTGCTAATTTTTTTGTGTTAGAAAAACCGAATTTTTGTACTTTGTGTTAATTTTAACATTTCCTTTAAAGCAATTAATGTATGAAATTATATGATATTATATTATGATATACTTTTAATTTAAACTACATGTGTTTTTATGTATGAAATATTTCATATATTTTATTAAAATTTCATATAACATCTCTAATTACATTTTGCTAATCAGAATGGAATTTTGTAGATAATTTTAGAAAACAATTTCTTTGCAGATGAGGCAACCGATTTATGAAAACTGTCCATTAACCCAAGATGAAAGTGATCTCCTTATCATGAGCTTTATAATCCGTCATGGCTTAACAGATCTGGCATTTGATGATCTTCTAAATTTAATAAATTGTCATCTTCCAATTACACTAAATTTTTCTCGGCACTTATTCTTAAAAAAATTTCCGAAAACCGCAAACATGAAAACAATTTTCTATTGTCCGGAATGTTTTGTGGAATTAAATTTTGAACAAATGACTCATATTAATTGTACGTCTTGTAATACATGGTATATGAGAATTGATTTAGTACGTGGTGGGCATTATTTTGTACATTTACCGTTAAAAGATCAATTACGTAATTTATTATCAGGACCGCTTTTTTATAAATTGCAAAGAAGTTGTGCAGAACAGTCTAGTATACTTTCAGATATAACTAGTGGGGAATCATATCGAAGACTGCGTAGAAATGGAGTTATTAGAGATTATGATATAACTCTTCAGTGGAATTCTGACGGAGTGGATACTTTCAAATCTTCAAAAATATCCATGTGTCCAATCCAAGTGGCAATCAATGAATTACCGTATTGTCTACGTAAAGAAAACATCTTACTTTCAAGTATCTGGTGTTCAGCAAAAAAACCCGTAATGGATTTATTTTTGAAACCGTTCGTAGATGACTTAAAAGATTTACATGAAAATGGTTTTCATTGTTTGCCCCCTGGTTTAGATGCACCTGTTCATGTTAGAGTACATACAATTGTTGCACCTGTTGATTCAGTTGCACGATGTGCACTTCAGAATGTACATCAATTTAATGGTAAATTTGGCTGTTCATTTTGCCTATGTCCAGGTGATAGAGTGAAAGTAGGAAATGGTTACGCTCGTGTATATTTGGAAAAAGGTAAAGCAAGAACAAAGAATCAACATTTAAAAGATTCTCAAAAAGCGGTTAGAAAAAAAAGGTTGTTCGTGGTGTAAAAGGCATGTCTCATTTAATGTTTGTACCTGGTTTTGATATTATACAATCATTTCCTCCGGAATATATGCATTCCATACTTCTAGGTGTGGTAAAATCCTTTATTATCGTTTGGTTTACAAATTGTCATAATCCTTCGTATATTGGTACAAAAAAGGATATTTTTGACAAAAAATTAACTTCAATCCGACCACCAAGTGAAATAACACGGACACCAAGATCAATCAATGATATTAAAGTTTGGAAAGCTTCCGAATTAAAAAATTTCCTTCTTTATTATTCTATGCCATGTTTAAAAAATGTACTTTCAAAACCTTATTATAAACATTGGTCGCTTTTAGTTTTTGCAATATATAAGTTTTTATGCGAAAAAATAACAAACGAAGATTATGTACAAGCTGAAAGAGCACTTCAAATATTTGTTGAACGAATTCCCTTACTATATGGTGCAGAATGTATGAAATATAATGTTCATCTATTACTACATATACCAAAATCAATTAAATATTTTGGTGCTTTATGGGCTTGGTCAGCATTTCCTTATGAGAGTTATAATTATGTATTGAGGAAAATGTTACACAGTTCACAATTTGTTTTGAAACAGATTTGTAAATCTTATTTAAGATTGCAAAACATAAAATATAACGACACATTTAATAAAAGAAATTGCAATCAAGAAGGGAAAAAATTATTTAATCATATATTAGGTCATAATAAAAGTAAATACGGTCAAGCGCGAAATGCTAATAATGATATTGTGAAAATTATTGGTACTGGAAAAAACATACTCTTAAATTTAGTTGAAAAAATTTCCATACAAGCTTTGATTAACGAAAGGATTGAGAACAATAATGGGAAATCGTATCAGCGATTCATATACAATGGTATCACTTATCATAGCAATTCTTACAACAGAATGTATAAAAGGAATAATAGTATAATACAAACAGAATTAGGTGAATTAATGACGATTAAATCAATTATTTCAGTTATTTTAGAAACTGGTGCTACTGCATTTGTAGTTGTTGGTAATGCGATTGAAATATTAGAAGATATAATATTATGCTCGCATTATAATATCTCATCAGCTAGTTATTGTTATGCTGTGGAAATAACAAATAATATTTTAACTTGTAAACCAGAACAGATTACTAATAAATGTATTCTCTTACCTGGTGATAATGATACAACAAATTATATAATGCCCTTGGTAAATAATAAAGAAACTGATTGATTCAATCACCATGTATGTTTTATGTTATATTTTTTATGTTTATATTATATATATATGTATGCTTATATTGTAATGTTTATATTATTTAAAAATATTGCACAAAGCTATTATTTAAAAAAAGTGTGAAATTTACAAAATATGTATAAAATATACATAATAAATAACATGAATTCGTCAGTAGAAGCAACTAATTCTGTATTTATTATTTGTTCAAAAATTACCCTCAATTCATATAATAATAATATTATAATCCTTCCGAAATATAATATAATTAATTATAATTAATATAATTATATTTACAATTAGTATTTACAAATTAATAACATTCAAATCTCAATTTTAATTATGGGTATGTTAAAAATTAATATAAATATTTATTAAAAATTATTAAATGAATTTAAAGTTATTACTTGTTAGGTTTTAGTTTTATTTTGTATTATATATTATTACAATTGTTGTATTAGTCAATTATGTGCAATTATATATACATCAGCTACTAATCGATATTCGACATCAATGACGGCCGTCAATCGATACTTAAAGAAAATTAACACAATGGGTGTTTTCCAACAAGGCAGATGAAACAGTGTTAATACACAATATCACACGATTGGCTATCAAATGGAATTTTAAATTTCTTCATTTGACAGCCACTCATGTGATATTGTGTACACTATGTGTCATCTGTCTACCTTGCTGGAAAATACCTAAACGACACCCAACGATGAGGGAATTATCATAACACTGATCAAATCGACACTAAACATTGAAGGTTAACACCAAACAACACCCTACGATGAGGGTCAACCTTTAACCTATACTCATCATTGAAAGTTAAATCACAATTTATATCATACTTTGATGGTTAACATTCAATCTACACTTAAATTTAAATGTTAACCTTCAACTTTGATGACAAACACTCAACTTATTCACAAATTTGAGTGTTAACACTCAAATTTGATTGTTAACCATCAAAGTTTAGTGTATTTTTCCGTAAGGGTGTGCCTGTGCAAAAGTCTGTGCTCCCGCCCTTATACAACAGATATAACAATTGATAAATCAAGATTCATAAAACCAACAGTATATAAAATAATGTTTCTTTCTAAAAATGCATAAATGCTCTACATTTGAGATTTAGAAAATAGAATATGCAAGTATATTTTTTTAAATTAATCGATATAATAATTAAACATTTTAATATATAATGTAAATTTTAAAGAATAAAATGATTAATATTTTTCTATGACTAGAAATATTTATTTACATATACTAACTTTCAGAATGTGGAATAATTCCACTATTATATCTGGCCTCAACATTTGAAGGTTGATTTTGATTTCTTTCGGTTGATTTATTTCTGTCTGTACGTAAAGTAGATGTAGACGTATTTTTATTTTTCAAGTTTTCATTAACATTCTTTTCGCTAGAGCTTGAATTGCGTTCCCGAGAATCGTCAAAGCTGCTTGAATAGGAACATTCAGACTCTTCGCGATTAATGCTTTCTCGCATATTCTTTTGACTCCTGCATTTAGTTTTGATAATCATTCTTTTGGAGGAATTGGATGAATCAGATGCGTTCTCTTCTCGATTATCAAATAGCTCAACAATTTTTTTCTGTGAGATCTCTATGCAATCCAGTCCATCATCTTCTGTTGAACCGTGTTCCAAAATTATATCCATATACTTCATAATACCGCCATAGTCATCTGAGTGGATTATTTGAACATTATGAAAATATGTAGGTTCAAGCACATAATTAATGTAGAATGAATGAATGGCACTTAGTCTTTATGAGAATCCAGTATAATTAAGGTTGTATTGGTGCAAAATAAAAATGCACAGAAATTGTTGAAATATTTGCAATCAGTTTTTATACAATATAATTGTATAAAAATTATATATATGTAAGTATATATAAAATTTGTATTTATATGTGCATTAATGGATTATTGAATTTAATAAATAGTTACTATGAGGGAGTACACAAATCTGTGCAGCATGGCACAGTTGTTAATAATAAATAAAGAAAGAACCCTCGATTAAAGAGGTAATTGTAAATTATCAACTTGGTAATTTACAATTACCAATATTTAATAAAACCTGATATTATGGTGAATATTAAATATCTAGATAACAAGATGATAGGTTATAATTTTACCTCTCTCCAATCAAAATTATTTTCTTATTTAGTGATAACAAATGTGCCATATCACAAAAATCTGTGTACATTTCTTCATTTTGACATTTCTTATCTTAACATTTAAACCTTAATATTAATATTATCTTAAATTTTATATTAATATTGATATTTAAATAATTATATGATAGGTAGAAATTTTCAAAGAGATAGAAATTTAATATATTCAGTATATTCAGAATGAGGTAAAATATTTTTTTTTATCAGTAATTAAAAATAAGTGCAAAAATTGTAAGAAAAGATCTATTTAAAATTTTCAATATATCTTTTTAAATCTTGCAGATTACAATAATCTTGCAGATATCTAGAAATCCATTATTTTCAATTTTACATCACTTTTGACTAAGGTACATCCATTGAGAATGTACACTCAATATAACATTAATTGCTTTATTAACGCATCTCTTCTTATAAAAATAAGCTTTTAAAAATGTTAAACTTAAATGATTATTTATTATGTACGAAGTAGGAATATAAAGTTAAGAGAGATTTAATATCATTTTTTATATTCATAACCGAAAATATAATATTTGTGTATTTCCCAAATAGTTTTATCCAGACAATATTGGTTAAAGTTAAAGTCATAAATCATAAAAGTTCTGAATAATATTTAATTTTACATTACATCGCAGAGTAAAAAAAGAATAAACTTTCTTTTCACCCGCTGCATTATTTAATTAATGCTCATATAAAATTTTAATCAAATCAGAATTATGCAGAACAAGAAATAAGTACATTAACAAGTATATATTACATTATTACATAAAAAATAAGGTATATGTATATTTAATTAAAACTTCAATAAAGAAACGTTCAACATGTGATTTAATATTTTATGTATCTAATATACTGAATGTTATAACATAAAAGAATAAACTATAAAGGAATGAAGAATCTTTACATTTTGTAAAAAGGGCAAAATAGCACAAACAAATATTCCAGTTGCTTACATTAAAAAATGAAATAAAAATGAACATGAAATATACCAATATATAAATAAAAATAAAAATCTATTAAGTCTATATATTTCTTCTTTACACTAATTCTCACCTGAAACTTTTAACACTCGGTGGACTTTATATTTCATCCATGTAGCGTCATATGGTTCATTATCCAATACCAGTTCATCAAAAACTTCTTGAGATTTAGTCTTTGGCCAATAACATATCTTTCGGTCATCTATCAGCCAAATCAATGGGACGACAGCACACTCTTTCTTTTTGCCATTTAAAAATTCCACAAGGGCATATGTTTTTTTATTGTTTACGTTTGGAGACATGATTCAATGTTCCTATGGATTTTTTATATTTTATATAATTATATTTTACTACTTTTTTCGACAACTTTATATTATATATCTACAGTTTATTGTTGTTCACAAGAAAGCACGAATTTGTGATTATATATGTTCAAATATATACGATGAATGCTTATAAAAAAATTTTTTATTTAAATACGTTTTAATTAATCGCGATTCCAATATCAAAATAATTCCTTATTGTAGATTCTGCAATAACTTAAACTTTATATCAATTTATTACAAATATAATAATAGTTTCAACAAATTATTACGCAACTTGGTGAATAATGGGAAAAACCCCGAAACCTTCTTTAAAAGGTAATCGAAGACATTTATGGGATATGTCGTCAACAAAAAACATAGTAGAAGCATTAATGTTAATACTTTTTACATAATAAATTCCCAGTTTAGATGAATGTATCGGATTTCGATATAGATTCTCGACGTACTTAAATGTAGTCCCTATACATTTATATTTACCATCGATGAAAATAATCTCTTTGATCACATATATTTGATTGCCTACTGCTACAGTATTATCGGGAAGTTTAACTGATATTTTCATGTTTTTATAAATTAGTTTTGCACATGTAAAATGATTAGTGATATTTGGATTGGGAAAAAAAAGTTGCTTAGGAAAGTAAGTTGAAGTTACAGAAGATTTAATTTTAACATCGATATTTTCTTCTTCTGCAATTCGGTTGCATACTTGATGCAAAGATAATTTTTTAGAGCGAACTCGTCTTTTTAGAGATTGAAGATAATTTTCGAAAGGAAAACAACTGTATCTTTCTAATGGACCATATCTTTGTACGTCTGCACAAAGATGTAGTAATGAATGTACATTATACACGACAAAATCCTCACCATATATTTCAGCAGCTTTGAGAACAAACTTCCTAATAGCTTCTTCAGCTATGTGTATGTAAGCCTCGATCAAAGGTGCGCTAGATAAAATAGTAATTGCTACATGAAATAGCAAAAAGTGTCGATATTTTATGTCGTCAAGAATATTGTAGAAAATGATTACGCCGCTATATAAAACAATGAATCGAAACTCGGTTGCTTTAAATTTTTTTAAGTTTACTAAAGCTCGAGGTTTTCGACAAAAATCAGACGTGACGAATGTACGTATTGTCTGTATATTATAATCAATTGCTGCAAGATTTTGTCGGGAGAGTTTACAGTGACGCCCTCCTTCTATCCAATACTTTACAAGTAAACGCTTCGTAATACCTAGGTATATTATATGCATGGGATCCAATACAAACTGCTTCACGAGATCTATATTTAAAGTAAGTAATGGCGATTTTCCTTTCACATGATTATCATTAGTTTTCTCACCTATGTAGTCGTATTTTGTTCTCAAAATTACCGAATTATTTATTTTAGTTGGAAAAAAAATTTGATTCTTTACTCTTTTAATAGTACATCTTTCGCATCCGTACGCACTTGTATGCCCTTTGATCATCTTTAGCATGGCTCTTGCTGGTGCATCAGCCGCAAAACATTCAATTTCAACATAGCATGTTCTTCCGTTATATTGAAACCCGTTTTCTCGTAAGGAAATTATTTCTTCAATGAATAGCTTTAGATATTTTTCAAGATTTATTGGTTTTCCTTCACCACAGAAACATGCAATCATGAATGGACATGAATCTACAATATCATCGCTACGACCTAAAATTGGCCACAAATCAATTCTACTGCTCTTGAATACGGGTAAACCGTCAATATTTATAATTAAATTGATAGTTGAAATTTTGCCATTCAATCCGTCATTCTGTAATCTACGCGTTAAACATTTTTGAATGCCATAATAATACATCTCGCCATTATCAAAAGAAATGATTTCCAATTTCCTAGGAGTACGCAATAGAGTTCTGGCAGTACGTGGTAAAAATGGATAGGCTGGATTAATTAATTCCAAAATCATATTTGTGTTAAATTATTATCGATTGCTAGCCTACGCAAGTTATTCGTAAAATTGATTGGATTTATTACAAATGTATGCCTTATAAGACCATTATCATGATAATTTTCATCATTCTCAGCACTAGAAATATCACTGTCGTCAGTGTATAACATATATGCATCATCCATGTTATTAGAGTTTAATTCTGTGAGCATTAATGTGGAAGGGGATTCATTAGTGGCATTTACTGTATCTACATCGGTAATACTTTCATTATTTCCAATTGCATAGCGTATAGGTGATAAATTTTGCGTATTTGTAGAAGTAGAATTAGAGTCATTTGCTTGTGTACACGAGGGCAATAATATGTTTTGTACCGCATTATTTATCCTTCGACGCAACTGTCGATTACTCAGAAGCTTTGTATTCTCACACATTTTTTAAATGATTTATGTAACGATTGAAAACATTGAACAACAATAATATAATATTGAATATAAAATTTGATATTTTTTTTATATAACATTCACATGTCTATTGTAACGTAAACAATTCTTAAAATACCTGTAACAAGATACATAGAATGTAAATATTTTCTATATATTTCTTATATAAAATGTTAAAAATATCTATACATAAATCTGATTAACACATAATAATAAATATATGTATAATAACATATAAATTAATTTTTTAAATACACGGTGTATTTGAGAAAACAGAAATATAAAAATATAAAATTTATCCGAGATATACTGAGAGAGTCTGTTCTATATATTTGTTTAAATCTGAAATTTCCTGTGTAATTGATTGAATTGTTAATATTAAATTAATTAAATAATAAGTTGAAAATTAGCCACAATGAAAAGCGCTATGTTTTACTAAATTGTTCGCACTTTTTCAGAGGTAATGCTTATTTCGAAAAATTAATAGATCATATTTTATCCAAATATACTACTACGGTAAATGTTCAGATTAACTTACACCTCACGGATCGTTTTCATTTTCACATATATTATAGAATGTGCCCTCTATAATATATGTAAAAATGAAAATGATCCGTGAAGTGTAAGTTAATCTGAACATTTACCCAACAATAATTTTAAAATAAAGAAAAAATATCATTACTTTCATCGATTTGCGCGAGAACATATAAATTAATGTTTAAAATCTAATGTGAAAAACGTTTGGTACATATGCGTAATAAATAGTCTTTCCAACTAATAAATCTTCAAATAATTCGAAAAAATAAATCAGGAAAAACCTCTTACGTAATAAAACAAACCTTAAAACCATTAATTATGTTAATATGAAATACTAATGTATAAATACTTTCATTGCAGTTAAACGAAATAGAAAAAAGAAGCGAAACCAAATATAAAAATACAATAATAAGATTTTCACCTTTGAACACGCTGTCGAAATTCAATATCACCGATGGAATCGTTAAGAAATGGATCGAATGATCGCAAACTCGTTCCCTGCGGCAGTTTTCGGCACTATTCTCCGCAGTTTAAAACTTTCAATTTGTTAATTATTTCGTCAATTCACGAATATTGATAGAAAATGCCAAAATGTACACACACTTGCGACAGTTAAACACGAAATAAAATAAAATACAAAAATCCGACAAGATCTTAAGCTTTAGGAATGTTATTTGATCCGTGGAGCTGTCGGCACTGACTGAAGTGATATGGCAGCTTGTTACCAGAACGAGGTCCCGGCTAACATGCACACAATCAAAGAACCTCGTACATGTACTGCGCAGAGCGCTCTGCACAGTACATGTACGGGGTTCTCTGATTGTGTGCGTGTGAGCCAGGATCTCGTGTGGCAACACAGCTATGGCAGTAGCGGCAGCCGGACAGCCAGTTCACCGCGGAATCGAGATGCTTATGTTTAACAAAAGACGAATATCAATATAGTTCTTTGTTGCCGGCAATACTATGAAGCCGTTTTAATAAATTTTTAATTTTACTTACCATTGAACATATATCTATATGCACTTGAACCAAATTCACTTTCCTTCACAGAAAATGAAACATACGCACTTCAGAATACACTTACACATATTAAAATGCAATGATTATTCCAATGAGCTGTATATAATCCATGCGATATATTTTATAAATCATTAAAATATTTATATTTTAATGTAATAATATATCTCATTCGGCTGTAAAACAGCCATTGGAATGTGTACCTCTCGCCATTTGAGCCGAGTAAATATTTGTACTGATGTACTTTACCATTTATTGTAAACTCGGTTAAATAAAGACGTTATTATTATTATTATCATAACAATAAAATTGCGTGTCACATTAGTTTAATGAGAAATCCATAAAATTATTAATACTATAATCAAAATTAAAATTCAAAATATATATGTATCATGACATGGATATTAGGAATAGTTGTATAACGCGATATCTTTATACGTTTATAAAAGGAAGTTCGTGTAATCATTATAAATGTTGAGAACATATCTCTATTTAGCTTAATATATCGTTAAATATAAATAATATAAAATATATTTAAAATATTTTTATTAGTCGTATAATATTTTAGTTGTAAAATCATGTGTGTATATATATTATTTTTGTGCAACAGTTTATTGACGTTTTAAAAACATAGATTATATTATTTATACAATAGTATTTTCTAAACATTTATAAATGAGATCTTTTTCATAAATTATATACGTTTTCAATAAACGTTTTTTCGATTACATAAATATACGATTTTAAGGAATAAAATAGACATAGATACATTCTAAAAATTAAATCTTTCTTTTCGTATACTCGTATACTATTTTTCAACGTATAAAATTCGTTTTGTATTATAAAAACATAATAAAAACGGATATCATTATCGTATATTATATGATCGTATAAAAACCATAAAAATTAAAACGTTTATCTATTATACTTATACCACTTTTATACTAATTCTACGTTTAATAAACGCTTAATATACCATCATGTGTTTATTGGGTATATTTTCAGTAATAAAAGTTTACGATTAATTCAAGGTAATTTCCAATTTATCAAAAAAATAATTTGAGAGACTTAATTTTTAGTTAGTTAATGTTAAAAGTTTAAGAAGAGATTGTAAATATGTATATATGTTAATTACGTAACATTTTTGCCAAATTAAAAATTTAGTTTAGAAAAAAAACATTTATAGAAAACAGGAGAAAAATTTATTAAAAAAATGAAAATAACCGTAATACTCTGTCCTAAAAAATCGATAAGACATATTTCTAAATTTTTTTGAAATTGTACATGGTATTAATAATTATATTAATAATTAATTTTATTGTATATTATCACCTCAATCAAACCCATATTTTTGTTGATAAATAAAATTATAATTATTAATTTTTTGCTTTTAATAAAAATGAATTTGACATTTACTTACACAGTTGAATCGTAAATTTGTATATTATCCAACACATCATTAGGAGTTAATAAGCTTTCTGCATTATTTTGCAAATCTTCATATTCTTCATTTTCAAACACATCATTAGAGATTAATAAATTTTCTGTATTCTCTTGCAAATTTTTATTTTCTTTATTTTCCATGTTTCTTCGCGTAGTTTTCCACTTCTCACTTTTCAATTTCGTACCGTTGAATACAACAAATTCAAAATAATAAACATTTGTAATTTCGTTAAGTTTTGTTTAAATTGCAAAATTCAAGAGACAAAAAGTTTGATCAATATTTGTTACTCTGAATGTAGTCAAATATATTCAATAAATATATTCGATTATTTATGAATGTAACGGAGATCAAAAAGAATCAGAACAAGAAATATATATATATATATTTTTTTGTTCTGATCCCTTTCTATATATATATAGGGGGAGGGTCCCGTTTGTCTACATTCCCGATTGCCAACAGCTTCGTTTGCCTACAACATTTTGCCTACAAGCATTATTGCGCACATGTAAAAATTAAAAATACGAACGTATGTTTGCACACATGACATTATTGCGCACATACACATTCGTATTTTTAATTTTTACATGTGCGCAATAATGCTTGTAGGCAATCGCTCTGTAGGCAATCGAAGCTGTCGGCAAAATGTTGTAGGCAAACGAAGCTGTTGGCAATTGGGAATGTAGGCAAACGGGACCCGCCTATAAAAAGCAAATTTGAAAAAAGTAACGATAAAAATAACTGTTGAATTCGTTACTCGTTACCGAAAAATGTAACGAAGTTATTTTTTTCCTTATAAATTTCAAATAATCGCGGGCTAATAAGAGCCAGAACGCGGATAGTAGTGCGTTAGTTTCATAGAAAAATAAGTTTTCTATGAAACTGAATATGTGCACAGGGCATGAAATTTACTTGGTGCTATACCAAGATTTTTAAAAATAATCTCAATTCGAGATATATAATAAACCCTCCTTTACCCCCCTGGATAAATAAAGGCGAGAAAAAATATCGGGGCAAAGTCGCTGAATCGGGAATCGAACCCGAGTCTTTCGCTTGCCGGGCGACTGCTCTTACCTCTGAGCTATTCAGACCCCATACCACCGATACTTCTCATTCGCCCTATAATATCTATTACTAATAACGCCATCTTTCAGCCGGCGTAAACTAACAAATTTTAAGAAATTAGGCTCTCATGTGACATTACAAATTTCAAATAATCGCGGGCTAATAAGAGCCAGAACGCGGATAGTAGTGCGTTAGTTTCATAGAAAAATAAGTTTTCTATAAAACTGAATATGTGCACAAGGCACGAAATTTACTTGGTGCTATACCAAGATTCAAGATTTTTTTTTTTAATTTTTTTAAATTAGTTTATATTAACAAAGCTGAGCGCTTATACTTGAGTGAATCGTGAAATGACAATTAATACATTTGTGACAAACAAATTGTTGGGAAATGGAAGCATTGAAGTAATATTTGGAAAGTTTGGCTGATCATGTTTTCAATAACAATAAACTGGTAACTATACATGCGAACGCGTGTTCATGTATATGGTAATATTTATTGCTCTTTTCCGTTTTCTCTCTTTCTCTTTCCTTCTTTCTGTTTCTTTCATCTCGTGTTTTGTTGCGTTCTCGAGCAATTCGATATTGCTTGTTGAATGTATATGTCGTAGCCAGATTACATAATCCGTTTATAAAGAGACATTTTAAAAACTGCTACTACATTTTCAAATCATGCCAGAATCCAGCCAGAACAATGTACAAATCGTCGAGTTTGATAATGTGGCGGACTGCTTGTTAGCGTTTTATAAAAAGACTAAAATTCTTACCCAGATCGCAAAATATTTTATTTTCAACCATGATTTTAGAATACGGCTGCTTTATAAAATACCTAAATGTTTTATAAAACGATGGATTATGTAATCTAGTTACGACATATACCAATGTTTATGTTAATGTATCAAAAGAAATCTTATGGGAATTCTATCAAACATATCTTGTGGGAATATCTAAAATAACAACATTGAATGTGTATATACAGGGTGTCCTGACCATCAATACACCTCTTTTCTTTCAAAAACTAAGCATTTTAGAGAAAAACGTTTTGAACAAAAATTGTATGGTTTTGAGGGGAACATAAGATGGTGTTATTGGTTTGACCTTGGATGGCATTGTTAAGATCAAGTCAAGGACACCTTTAATTTTTTAAATGGAATCCCCTATTTTTTATTGCATATTCTTATAGCTTATATCGAGAGCTTTCCAAAACACTATAACAAATTATTTTTTCATTAAGTACTTTTTGAGTTATTTTGTATTGTAATATGACATATTTTGATATAAAAAATTAAATATCTTGTAAAATATTTAGTTTTCGATAATCTTACCATAATACTTTATGTACAGAATAATGAGACAAATCAATTAGTATAAAAAATAATTGTTTTTAAGAAAATTATTTACAATATATTTTTTTAAACAATTATTTGTTTTTTTTTTATATAATACTAATTGATTTGTCTCATTATTCTGTACATAAAAGTATTACGGTAAGATTATCGAAAACTAAATATTTTACAAGATATTTAATTTTTCATATTAAAATATGTCAGAATAAAATATAAAATAACTCAAAAAGTACTTAATGAAAAAATACTTTATTATAGTGTTTTGGAAAGCTCTCGAGGTAAGCTATAAGAATATGGAATAAAAAATAGGAGGTTCCATTTAAGAAATTAAAGGTGTCCTTGACTTGACCTTAACGATGCCATCCAAGGTCAAACCTATGATACAATCTTATGTCCCCTCAAAACCATACAATTTTTGTTCAAAACGTTTTTCTCTAAAATGTTTAGTTTTTGAAAGAAAAGGGGTGTACGGGTGGTCTAGGACACCCTGTATATATATATATAAGATGTCCTATCAAAAGTGGCTACCCCTTTTAAACTAAAAAAGATAGACTGTAACAAATATATATTAAATTAAATAGTTTAAACTGAACTTTATTGTGAGCATAGTGATTGCTTCCAAAAGCTATCTATAAAACTCGTATAATATGTAAAATATTTACATTATATCATACATCGTTGTGTTCGTTTCAAACAGCGCTACAATATATATATATATTGTTTATATAACATATAGCAGTGCTGGGATTTACTTGCACATTTCGGCCCGATTCCGTGGCTCACGCCTATTGCCCCCCACTCACCGCTCGTGCATTAGCAACGAGTCGCTAGATACGCGTAACTAAGGAACGCGACGCTTTGTCTCAGGAGCGTCCGTATATAAGAATGCCCAAATATAATAATAAGACAATACTTTTCTATAATTAAAAGTTTTTCTTCAATATTTTATATCAATGAATTATAAAATATTGAAGAAAAACTTTTAATTCTAAGAATTTTCGCGCTGTATTTAGAAAAGTATTGTCTTATTATTATATTTGGGCATTCTTACATATAAACGCTCCTGAGACGAAGCGTCGCGGTCCTTAGTTACGCATAACTGGCGACTCGTTGCTAACGCACGAGCGGTGAGTAGGGGGCAATAGGCGTGAGCCGCGGAATCGGGCCGAAATGTGCAAGTAAATCCCAGCACTGACATATAGAGTTAAAATAAAAACACTTTTTTGTTAAAATACTTTTACAATATTATTGATTAATTCATTTGTGCTCTATATAGAGTGCTGGCTCCAATTGCCAATATCTAATTCTAATTTATTAAACAATACAGTTATTACTGAGAATTAAAATTACGTCAAGAAAATTAAGTTTATCACTAACACTAACCTCCATCGTAAACTGAAGTTGGGGGTGGAAAAAATTAAAGGTGCCTAATGTTTAAAAAGAGAAGGAGTGCTACGGCGAGTGCTACGTCATCCACAAATCTAAGGAAAAAAGGAGGTTTGAACTTCAATGTCTCAAGTGCTCTGGTCCTACGTCATTCACAAATCTGAGGAAGAAAGGAGGTTTGAACTTCAATGTCTCAAGTGTTCTCAGAAAATTCTCTAAATCCTGGAGAACAACATCCGCTATTATAGGCGAAAGTGAAGAGCCCATAGGCGTTCCAAAAGTTTGCTGATAAAGAACTCCATTAAAACCAAAGAACATTGAATTTAAAACCAGTTTAATAGTTAAAATGAATTCCGATTCGGAGATTATACTATTAAATTTAATGTGATCCCATCTGCTGGAAACATTATCTAAATCGATATAAATATTAGTAAAAAGTGAAATAAGGTCTAAAGAAATAAAATTGAAGTTGTTATTAATATAATGTTACGTCCAGACTCGAGGAAGGATGAGTCAGTGGAAGGGCGCAATCACTATCTTTATGATCCCGAAGTTAAACGTCTCGAAGCGTTAGAATCGGGTCAAACAAACTTAACAGTCCGAAAATCAGGTAAACGACCGTTAGGGTCGCTATTACTTTGTTTTTCAGAAGTTCGCTCGGCGGTCCCTTTTTGGTAAAAGAATTTAATCTCTATTACACGGGATGGGACTAGGTGCGATCTTTTGACTGGAGAATGAGAGAGATTAATAAAGATTGGATTTAAATTAGAATATAAATTTATTCATAATAAATTAAACTACTTTGGTGTACATTATATCAAATGATGAGAACAATTTATTTTAATATGCGCATGTGTGTGTGTGTGTGTGGTGATTGTGTAATTACTACTACTACTGTTGACTAACGTTGACTTAAAATTTACGGAAGTTCGCGTCTTCTGACTCGCGGAACGGATCCTTGCGGTAGTGGGTTGGAATTTGTAAATATTTCCTGATCTGGTTCTCACTATGGAACCGATGACAACGTTATTTATTGCGGGAAAAAATATAATTAAACGAATTATAGAGACCTACTTTCTTTGCTGACCCTTAATTGGTTGAGTAGGTTGACAAAACTTGTCGTCCTTAGCTGATGTGTAATGCTTTATATAATTCAAGTAATTTTATTCTTAATTTTAATTTTTCCTTTATTAATTAATAATTTAAATTTAATAAATTTTTATAATTATATATAATTACTATAAATTATTATATTTCTTTATTTACCATCCTCCATTAAGTTTTCTTGTTTTCTCAACAGCACCTGCAGATCTTCGTCCTGTGCTATCTTCTCCACGGTCTGGTCATCGTCCTTATCCATGTTGTCCTCAAAATCGTCGGCGTATTCAACTGTATCTATGTTCTGGATGTCGACATCGTTGTCCTCTGTTCCACCCGTGTGCTGGGTGTCCATTTCATCGTTTTCAACTCCCTCCATGTGCTGGGTCTCCTCAACTTCGTTGGCGTCTTCAATTTCCTCCTGAACGTCCTCGAATCCTATAATATCCTCTTCCGGGTTGTCTATTCGCCGGCATCGATTTGGTGGAAATTCTCCATTTTCTTCATGAAGAGGGGTTTGTCGTCGTTTCCTATTGTAACGCCATTTTCAAGTTTTAAGGCTTTTCAGAGCCTTTTTCAAAGCTTCGTGGAATTCGGCATTGTTGGGGTTGGAAAAATGTTTATTGGCGTTTATGGCATCTGGAAATAAAATTCAGAGGAACACCTTAGTTATCATCATCTAATGTAGAATATGAACAATGACGGATGGTATTTTTTACGAACCTTGACATGCTTGAGCAAATCGACTGTCTCGCAATTTGCATCCTCCAGGTCCAGTTTTTCCATTTAAAGTGAGGTGTGATGAAATCTCCTCATTTTCGGGAAATACACTGCGAAAGTATTCTGCAGCACAATCAACTGGATTGGCCCGTCCAAGGTAAACAAAGTATCCCACTTGTAACAAAATGTTTGTAGTAAATTGAATTAAATGTAAATATATATCTAGAAAAAATTATAATAAATAATATATTACCAAATCATTATAAATTTCTTCGTCAATTTCTTCGAAAGCCAAAAAATTGTCTACGGTTCTAAACGAAATCCCTTGTGGCTTAACTGGCCTCCTCACTGCAGACTCTCGCACTAATCATTTAATAGCCGTTATGTTTTCATTGCAGGAAAAAATGAAATTAAAAGATTAAAAATTCATTTATAGAAAGTTGCTTGCTGTTCCTTAGTAAAATATTTATTCGGTTTTCTTTTTAATAGAAATTTGTCGTTCTTCCATACGACATAATTGTGCCGTGATCATTCTGAAATGAAATTGTTATCTTTATTCGTGCACATGGACAATTATTTTTGTTATAATTATTTTTAAAACTTACTTTAGAGATTGCAATATATCACGGAATGTTTCCTCGTTTTTTGTGCACTCTTCATGTCCTTGTTTGGCTGGTAATAGACGATTGCGTTGTACAGGTGATGGTGGTGGCCGTGATAATATTTGTTTATGTTGTGATAGTAGTTTTGATGGTGGATGAATGTTTGTTGTGAATGAATTTGTGGCTGGTGAAAGAGAGCGTGATCATATTTGTTTGCGTTGTGATGGTGATTTTGATGCTGGAGGAATATTTCGTGCGAATGATTGAGCAACTGGTGAAGAAGAGCGTGATGAGATGAGCCTATGTTATAATAGTGCTGATGGAGGAGGCATGTATTCATATGATTGTGCAGGTGAGAATGATGATGGAGCTGATGATGTAGGGATGATGATGCTGGGGATTGAAAATGTTGATATTGTGTTAACGGTATTGTCTGCGTCTATGTAGTTGTGGGTGTAGTCATGTTTTGTGTCATATGTCCTTGTGTGTTTTTGACATCTTTTTGTTGCAATTCTTGAGAATGCGATGTGCGATATTTTGCAATATCCGTATTCAACATTTGCAACGCTTTTGATGTTAATTTGGAAGTTTTGTCCACGTCTCTTCTTCTCCCTCGTCCTCGTTGACTCATCTGAACAAAAATTTGAGAAAACCCACCTAATGAAGGCCATTTTAATTCGTGGTATGTAGAAGAACTGCAACTACCCAGACATTCATAATAGGATCAAGCCAACCTGGAAGTGGAAAGCAGTTCGATGGGCATATAGCGCGTCCGCGCGTAATTGCGAGTGGCACAGCTAGGGGGCGCAGTGCGCCCGGACCATCTTGAAGGTGAAAAGCGATCTGACGGGAATATACGTCGGACCTCCTGCAGAGGAAGAAAACAGAAAAGCAGAGGGAAGTGCTAGACGCTGGCATTTAACAAGAAGAACAGTTCTCGACGCTAGACGCCGGACTTTAGACTCTCACTACGCCTCGAGCACAGAGCGAAACATCGATACCTCTGCCAGCGGACGTCGAGATCATCACGCGGCGCAAGACTCGCCCAACGCCGGCTACATCTTACCTTAGCTAAACGGAGAAAGTTTGGCGCACACCATCATCTGACGCTCGATCGCCTCCATCATCCGGCGCCAGTGATGTCAGAATTGAGACGCGAGCAACATGCAACCGAGGCGGAAGAGATAACACACACAAGCGCAAACCGCGTACGTGTGAGCTCGGTGCTTCGGCTAGCTTCGGATAGCAGAAGAGGACAGATATACTGTTTTCTGTCTCTCTTCTTTCTATCGAGCCGGCAACTATAGCGACGGGCGTACGGCCGACGGCGACGAGCGATGTGACTCGCTTTTCGATTCTTTATGTAAATGAGCGTTAAATGTTTTTTTTTACAGCCTTTTTATGTCATATAATAAATGTTTTTTCCAACTTTCCTTCCTACATTATATATTAAATGATTTTTCACGCTTTCAATATTATACATTTATATTAGACTTATAAGAGAAAATACATTATTATATTAAAACAATATTGCCTTACTTAATTTTTTTTATATTTAAGTATACTGCATATAAAAGTATTCGAGTAAAATACTCGAAGATTGAACATTATATTAAACATTTCATATTCTACATACCGAGAAAAAAAATAATTTGATAGTAAAAAATTTTATTTTACTCGAGAAAACTATTTATTCGGTGAATTTTAATAAAGCTTTTGTTTATATTTAAATCTTTAAGTTTCTTAAGTAAAATATATTTATTTAGTAAATATGAAATATATTTTTCTTATCAAAAACAATATCTATATTATTAAAAAATATTACTTAAATGAAAAGAAATTATACAAAGATAAAAAATGAATATTGTTAGAACAAATCAAATAATTTTTGTTAATAATATACTGGAAAAATAAAAATATATATATTATGCGAGCACTTTTATATATTTAAATAAAAAAATATATATTAATTAAAGCAGTATTGTTGTAATGTAATAATGTATTTTCTTATAACTCTGATATAATATATAATATTAAAAGGCTGTAAATATATTTTTAAATTGGAGAAATAATATTTGCAATTGTAAATATATTTAGAAAGCATTGCGGTTTAACATAATAAAATAAATAATAAATTTTGAAAATAGTTACAAATTTCATTTATACAATTCGAGATATATCATTTATATGGGAATTAAACTCCTACTTTTTGTGCTTCAAACAAACAGTTTACAAATATTTACCGTGCTCAATTCAATCAGTTTAATATTCTGAATCTTGTATTGGGCTTATATCAGTGTTATAGCCCGAACAGGCTATACACGAATTATTAAATATATTATTCTAAATACATATTATTTTATATGATTGCCCAACGTGTAACACGAATACAGATCACGTTACGAGCGTTGACCGAACAAAGCGCTGACAACGCGAGCCACGCGCTAAGCCCGAGCGACCGTGCAATCATTTCATTGCGAAAACGCGGAAATCAGGGCAAACGGAAGAAGGACATTGCGAAAATGCAACGTAGAAGTCCTACTTAAAGGCGAAATAAAAAGGAATAAAGAAATTGCGAAAGTGCAAGCAAAGAAGTCCTACTTAGAACTTCTTAGCTTGCATCCGGATATTGCCAAAATCAAGCGACACGACACACAGCCTTGTCGCTAAACGACCCCCTCCCGGGAAGCCAAGGGGAGTTAATAAAAAGGCCCACCGCTAACGAACGGCGGGCAGTCTTTACCATTAATATTACGCGGGCAGTCTTTACCATTAATATTACGCGGGCAATCTTTATTCCTTTACGCGAGTAATATCTCTAACAACCGCGAGTGTCAAAACGAATATCAATAATTATTATAATATTAAATAGCCACGCAGTCGGCAGAAATATACACGAAGAAGCGAGAGGCGAGTCTCGAGACCGAAACTCGACTCTAGACACGCGCACGTTGAAATAACCGTTATCGTGATACGCGACGTGAGCGAAAGTGCGGGAACATTGTAAATAAACCAAACCACAAATAAATCTGATATTAATCTATTTATTTAATGTGGAAAGTGTCCGAAATAGTTAAATAAAGTTCTCAGGCGGAGCCCGAATTCCCAAATTCCTTCCGGCAAACGATACCAACTACCGTGCCTCTCCGGAAGCACAACATCAGATATAATCAGAAATTAAACGGATTGAACACTACTACGCTTTAAATCTTACATTACTAGCCAAACCTTGCAGACTTTATATTCATTTGCAAGAATACAAGAAAATACATCATCTAACGAAGAAATTAATAAATCGTTCGCATATTTAAATGAAATGAATCGATTTTTAATAACAAAAAATCTAATTGTCTAAGACACATATTTGATTAAATATTATATATTGATTAATATTATGTATTTGGGATGGCTTTACATAATGAATGGTGCTTTTCCACACCACCCATGGGGTATCACCAATGGCGCGTTCGGTTTTTTAAAATGGACCTTCGCCTGGAGCCCTATTATACCACTGTATGTTACCTATTTTATTGTATCTTTCATTTACAAGTGTGATGTCTTTTAAAGACAAGATATTTTTTACACACTTGTTTTTTACAAGTGTGATGTCTTTTACAGACAAGATATTTTTTACACACTTGTTTTTTGCAAGTGTGATGTCTTTTACAGACAAGATATTTTTTACACACTTATTTTTTGCATGTGTGATGTCTTTTACAGACAAGATATATTTTACACACTTGTTTTTTACAAGTGTGATGTCTTTTACAGACAAGATATATTTTACACACTTGTTTTTTACAAGTGTGATGTCTTTTACAGACAAGATATATTTTACACACTTGTTTTTTATAAGTGTGATGTCTTTTAAAGACAAGATACTTTTTATTTTATTTTCAACATTATTATTACATATCATTAACCGATGATGGACCAGCAATGTCATCAATGTCAGCAGCATATAATGTAAGACTGTTCATTTTCTTAGGGCAAGTAAAATATAATTTTTCCGATGACATGAGAGATAAATGCTTTTCATTAATCTCCATGTCTAGAACAGTTTGTTTTCTCGTTTTTAGTGCTGATTTTAATACACAAATAGCATTTACACACGCGGGCGAAAGTTTATTTCGTTTTTTTTGTTTTTATATCAGATAGAAAAGAAATCATTCTTTCTGGGTCAGCATTTGAATTTGGAAGTGATCTTACAGCATTCAAAAGAGACTTCAGATTGGGATATTTACGTTTTAAAATTTCTTTCCACATCTCATCAAAGTTTAATTTAGAAAAATGTTCTTTTTCTGCTATTCTAAAATCGAGATGTAAAGCATGCCACTCTTTTTTTAATGCATTTTCGTCAAAACCACCGAGGGATAAAAGAAACATCATTAAATGATGTTTCTCTATCGATGCTACATAATGCTGCGTTTAATTGAAAAACCTTTAATTTATATAAAAATTTATCTTTAATGGGCAATTTTTTACTAATCTCCTCGGCAGCAGTCACGTAAAATTGCAAACAATTATTTCG
The DNA here is from genome assembly GCF_030449975.1 of Polyergus mexicanus. Classification (NCBI taxonomy): domain Eukaryota; kingdom Metazoa; phylum Arthropoda; class Insecta; order Hymenoptera; family Formicidae; genus Polyergus; species Polyergus mexicanus. The sequence goes on from NW_027223358.1 coordinate 54,308, forward strand.
AACATTTCCAATTATATCTGCGTGTCCTTCTTTCATTAAACTCTCGAGATATTCTTCACATTCAATTCCTACATTTATATTATTTAAAGATTTTTGGTTTTCTTTTTTAGAAAATTTAAAATCATCATTACATACATATTTTAGAAGCTCTGGTTTCAAAAAGTGTTTACAAACTGTTATTAAAAGCTCTACTGATTTTGGCTGCAATAAATGAATTCTTGTTTGCAGAGCTTGGAAAATGCATTGAAAGAATTAAAAAAATTCAAAATTTTTTTTAAAAATAGCAAATATGCTTTTACATCAGGATTTTGCATTATAGATAATAAATTTTCTCCTGACTTTGATTTTTCACTTACGACCATTTCGGTTAAAAAAAGCTTGGTAGTATCCCACAACTCAAGATGTCTTTCAACACATGAATGGCGAGAAAGCCACCGTGTATCAGACAACTTTAAAATTTTATGATTTGTTTCCTGAAAACATTCGCTAAATTCTTGATAAATAGCAGCACGCTTGGGACTACTGTTAATATAATTCGCCATCTTTTTTAAAAATTCTTCACAATATTCCGGTATTTTTGCATATGCAGCATGTGCAGCCAATGCAGCGGAATGGCATAGACATGAAAATGTTAATAAATTTTTACAAACTTCTTGTAACTTTTTTTTGAACGATATATGTTTTCCTATCATGACAGATGCATTGTCGCATGATAGGGCAACAATATTTAAAAATGGAATGTTTAATTTCCACATTTCATATTTAAATGCATTAAATGATTTTTCCGCGCTGCTATTTCTCGCATCAATATTAATTAATTTAACTAATTGCGTGTGAATATGTAATGTTTCAGAATCAACATATCGAACAAGAAACGTCATCCATTTTTCATTACTAATATCAGACGTTTCGTCAATAAAAATTGTAAATTTCGTATTTTGAATGTTACTAATCATACGGGCCGTCTCAACCGGACACAATACATTGGAAATTATACTTTTACATTTTGTTCGACCCATGGTCGTACTTTTCAATACGTTACGATCTTTTCCTACTTCTTGGAAAAAACTAAGCATTTCTTTTGCCGTTTGATGCGAAACATTCTTATCAGCAATTAACGCGGCATATCGAATTTCTGCTGATTTCTTTCGCTCTTCAAATGACAAAAGTAATTCGTCCGTCATGTTGATACTTTCATCCATATTCTTTGTTTCTGTTTTATTATTTTGACATATTTTTATGTGTGTTATTGATACTGCATGACGATAAATTTGTGATAAACCACCAATCATAGATTTATTACAAAATGAGCAAAAAAACGAATTTTTGTCATGTGATACTTCGCGTAGCCATGGCTTAAATAATTCGATCTCTAGCCATTGTTGTTTAAATTTATGTTTTTTTGTTAATTTTTTATTTAAATTCTTATTGTCAGCATTTAATAATAATGATGTACTTTCTTTCATATTATTTTTGTGGCACGCAGAATCCGCATGTCTTAAAACATGTGTGTTGCACGAAATATTTTTATTACATATAATACAATGATAAAAACTATCATCAGAAGATACTTTACGTATCCAAGATTTAATTCTATCATCACTAAGCCAAGCTTCTGAAAAGCTTCGCTTAGATTTTTTTCTTAATTCATCACACATTTTTATATACAGCAAAATATAGGCAGAAACAAAGAATTAAAGAAGAATGAATCAAGTAAAAGATAAACAATAAACAATAGGGACTCACAATCCGAATTGATTCAGCTTCATAGATATCAAGACTTCACCAGACACGTATCAAAAAATACGTTGACTCGCAAGTACAAAGCAACGAAATTATCTCACAGAAGCGCCGTGAAACAACAGATCGCATATGAAACAAATGCACGGCGTACGAAACAAATGAACAGTCTTACATTATATGCTGCTGACATTGATGACATTGCTGGTCCATCATCGGTTAATGATATGTAATAATAATGTTGAAAATAAAATAAAAAGTATCTTGTCTTTAAAACATCACACTTATAAAAAACAAGTATGTAAAATATATCTTGTCTGTAAAAGACATCACACTTGTAAATGAAAGATACAATAAAATATGTAACATACAGTGGTATAATAGGGCTCCAGGCGAAGGTCCACTTTAAAAAACCGAATGCGCCATTGGTGATACCCCATGGGTGGTGTGGAAAAGCACCATTCATTATGTAAAGCCATCCCAAATACATAATATTAATCAATATATAATATTTAATCAAATATGTATCTTAGACAATTAGATTTTTTGTTATTAAAAATCGATTCATTTCATTTAAATATGCGAACGATTTATTAATTTCTTCGTTAGATGATGTATTTTCTTGTATTCTTGCAAATGAATATAAAGTCTGCAAGGTTTGGCTAGTAATGTAAGATTTAAAGCGTAGTAGTGTTCAATCAGTTTAATTTCTGATTATATCTGATATAAGCCCAATACAAGATTCAGAATATTAAACTGATTGAATTGAGCACGGTAAATATTTGTAAACTGTTTGTTTGAAGCACAAAAAGTAGGAGTTTAATTCCCATATAAATGATATATCTCGAATTGTATAAATGAAATTTGTAACTATTTTCAAAATTTATTATTTATTTTATTATGTTAAACCGCAATGCTTTCTAAATATATTTACAATTGCAAATATTATTTCTCCAATTTAAAAATATATTTACAGCCTTTTAATATTATATATTATACCAGAGTTATAAGAAAATACATTATTACATTACAACAATACTGCTTTAATTAATATATAATTTTTTATTTAAATATATAAAAGTGCTCGCATAATATATATATTTTTATTCTTCCAGTATATTATTAACAAAAATTATTTGATTTGTTCTAACAATATTCATTTTTTATCTTTGTATAATTTCTTTTCATTTAAGTAATATTTTTTAATAATATAGATATTGTTTTTGATAAGAAAAATATATTTCATATTTACTAAATAAATATATTTTACTTAAGAAACTTAAAGATTTAAATATAAACAAAAACGTTATTAAAATTCACCGAATAAATAGTTTTCTCGAGTAAAATAAAATTTTTTACTATCAAATTATTTTTTTTCTCGGTATGTAGAATATGAAATGTTTAATATAATGTTCAATCTTCGAGTATTTTACTCGAATACTTTTATATGCAGTATACTTAAATAAAAAAAAATTAAGTAAGGCAATATTGTTTTAACATAATAATGTATTTTCTCTTATAAGTCTAATATAAATGTATAATATTGAAAGCGTGAAAAATCATTTAATATATAATGTAGGAAGGAAAGTTGGAAAAAACATTTATTATATGACATAAAAAGGCTGTAAAAAAAAACATTTAACGCTCATGTATATAAAGAATCGAAAAGCGAGTCACATCGCTCGTCGCCGTCGGCCGTACGCCCGTCGCTATAGTTGCCGGCTCGATAGAAAGAAGAGAGACAGAAAACAGTGTATCTGTCCTCTTCTGCTAACCGAAGCTAGCCGAAGCACCGAGCTCATACGTACGCGGTTTGCGCTTGTGTGTGTTATCCCTTCCACCTCGGTTGCATGTTGTTCGTGTCTCAATTCCGGCGCTCGTTTGCCTCCATCATCCAACGCTCTGTCGCCCAGGACACCCGGCGCTCCGTCGCCTCCATCATCCGGCGGTCGGTCGCCCAGGACACGTGGCGCTCAGTCGCCTTCATCATCCGACGCTCAGTCGCTGCAGACACTCGGCGCTAATCGACTCATCCTCGGCCCCAGTTCGCCACCATCCCAGATCGGACAACCGGTTCAGGAGCCCCGCTACCGCAATCTCTTCGGGATCGCCTTTCGAACAGCTCCGGGAAAAAGAAGAAAGACACCAAGGCACGGCTGCAATCGTTTTTCGGCGCTAGCCCGCCAAAGGCCATCCTTGGACATCCCGGTTCGGACATTACCAGAAACCGACCAATCACTTCAGATATCGGACAAGAACGGAGTACCACACCTCCGATTCGATGGTACATTCCCCACCTCATCTCGCCGCTGAAAAAGACGCCGCAGAAAGAGAATATCGCCAGATAGACGAGCCCCCGGAAAATCTCGCGGCGATGCAGGCAAAGAGATGAGGAGGAAAAACACGTAAAAGACTATTCAATAATAATAACCAAATTTGCAATCGTAATCATAGCAAGGAGAATATTTACATATATAAGAAAGGAATAGAGAGAACCAAATAAATTATTATTTTTACAATGATAGAAACATTTATTTCTCTACCTGTGCGATTAGCTATAACTTTGGGTTAAGGACGGCGTAAACGAGTAACATTGAGTTACATCCATTAACCAGCTAATCCATAAACTATTTATATTTTATTTGTTATGCCTCCGGAGAGGCACGGTAGTTGGGATCGTTTGGCGGGAGGAATTTGGGAATTCGGGCTTCATCTGAGTAGCTCACGGAGGTTATTGATGATAGAGATCGACACTTTTGTAGTTGAAATAAATATATATATATTGGCTTAATTACACAGTTCCCGCACATTAACTCGCGTCGCGTATCGCGATAGCGGATATCTTAACGGGCGCGTGTCTAGAGTCGAGTTTCGGTCTCGAGACTCGCCTCTCGCTTCTTCATGTATATTTCTGCCGCCTGCGTGGCTATTCAATATTGTAATAATTATTGACACTCGCGGCTGTTAGCGATATTACTCGCGTAAAGGAATAAAGGTTGCGCGCGTTATGTAAATTATTGATCTAGACTGCCCGCGTAATATTAATGGTAAAGACTGCCCGTTTGGTAGTTATTGTGACTACCCGCGTAATATTAATTAATGATCAAGACTGCCCGCGTAATATTAATGGTAAAGACTGCCTGCCGCTCGTTAGCGATGGGTCTTTTTATTATCTCCCTTTGGTTTCCTGGGAGGGGATCGTTTAGCGACAAGACTATGTGTCGTGTCGCTTAATTTTGGCAAGATCCGGATGCAAGCTAAGGAGTTCTAAGTAGGACTTCTTTGCTTGCATTTTCGCAATTTCTTTATTCTTTTTTACTTCGCTTTTAAGTAGGATTTCTACGTTGCATTTTCGCAATGTCCTTCTTCCGCTTGCGCTGATTTCGCAATGAAATGATTGCACGGTCGCTCGGGCTTCGCGCGTGGCTCGCGTTGTCAGCGCTTTGTTCGGTCAACGCTCGTAACGTGATCTGTATTCGCGTTACACGTTGAGCAAACATATAAAATAGTATATATTTAGAATAATATATTTAATAATTCGTGTATAGCCTGTTCGGGCTATAACATATTATAATTGCATTTGAACAATATTGATAGTTTATTTTAATTTTAAGGTTCCTAGATACTCGCCGCTGCCATATTGGAATCATGACGCTTAGGGTGAGAAATGACACGTTGAATGATGAGAATTCTTGCATGCCATTTTTAAATAAAAAGATATTTTGGTAAAAGGATATCATATGTCGCTTTAGCACACTTGTAAAATTGTCCAAAAACTATGATTTTCCCTTGACTGTCAATCAACAACCGTAAAATGATCGTGATATGAGATTTTATCATGCGGAATGACTGCGCATGAATGTGAAGACTAGACTGACTAGACCTCATATTATAGTCATTTTAGCTGTTGATTGATTATAAAAAGAAAAAGTTTTCAGAATATTTTACAAGTGTACTAAAGCTATCTGAAGTGGTGTTTCATCGAAATTCTTTTTCAGCATGTATTTTCTCGCCTCTGATGTCACGATTTCAACATGATCGGCGAGAGACTAGGAGTCTAAAAAGTTTTGAATAGATAATTGTAGTAAATTTAAAATACGAATACACTGAATTCATTTAATAAATTTTAAATTATAATATTTTAATTTTTAGTAACATTTATTTTATTAAAATTTAAGTAAAATAAAGTTTTTGATTAATAATGCATTTTTTATGAAAATAATGTAAACCTCTAATAAGATAAATAAAAAAAAATATGTTAGATAATTTAATTAAATTAACCCATAAATCAAAGGGCATTAAAAACGAATACAAGATGTTTATGAAAGAAATATTTTTTCAACATTATCGTTATACTATCATGCTATTTTGTAATCATTTTAATTGTATTTACTGTCATAGTGCAATTACCGTAAAAAGTTAAAATTTTTAAAATATAAGAATTTAATAATTATTATAATTATATATAAAAAATACACCTAACAAATATTAAAGAAATTTGTTTTAATTATTAATATGTACTTAATCCCTTAACACGCAAACCCGAGTTAAGGTAGGCAAGCCGTATTAGTATAATCGCGCAAACACGAGTTAACTCGAGCAACGCTTTATTTTGCATTACCGTGATGCACGCGTTCGTCTAAAGTTATTAGTATTATTAAATTAAATTAATAATTTCAATGATAAAAAGAAAAGGTTTTCTTTTACCACATTTTATGGCAAAAAATTTTATATTAAATGACTAAAGAAGATCAAATTATTATACAAAATTAAGTTTCACAAGAGGAACATCAGGTTTTGTCCCCTCCGACTTCGCCAAGTCTGAAATATAGTTCTACCTTTCTCCTAATTCATTCGTAAAATAATACAATACAACACAATACTGTCAAGCATTCATGAAAAAAAAGCGTTTGAAAATTTGCGTTGTCTTTACCCGACAAAAACAGTACGTGAAATCCACGTTATTAACATGTGGATCAGCATCGTGGAATCCACATGAATATTCGAGTGGACAATCCGCTCAAGAATGGTACTATAATCTACGTGGATGAGATAATCGATTTAACGTGGAAATCCATATGAAAATTTCACGAACTTTCGAGACACATCCTCGTAGTATCCACATGAATTCTTGTTTTATAATCGAATGGATTTTTTCACATTACATGCAAGGTTTTAAATTAAAAATAAAGAGAAACATGTAAGAAACTATATAGTATTTATTTTAATTAAATATTATTAAAATATTGCACAAAATATATATATATATATATATATATATATATAATATATATATGAAATATAAAATTAGAGAAACATGTTTATATATTGTCATCCTAATATACGTACATACATGTAGTATACAAACATCGATGTATAACAAATATAATTCAAGGACAGAAATATCACCAACATATGGGAAGTTATTAACATATACACAAACAAAAAATAAAATAAAATACAGCGTAACCTCTTCGATTTTTCTAGTCATTTGAATTATTTTCCGATTGCTCGCCTTGTTGCTTGCCCTTCTTTAATCTAAGCTCTTCGTTTTCAAGACGTTTTTTTGCGTCCTTTAACCAGTTATATGGGAGTCTGCACTCTCTCTATTATATAAAAAGTGAAAGCCCCTATCTTTTCTTCCTTGTGAATGCCTTTTCAAAGCAGCTGCAAACAAAAAAAGATCACATATTAGATGAATATATTCTTAATGTAAATATATTAGTTATACAAATATCAAATTTAGATTGACTATAGAAATTAATCATATTTATATAATATTAATAATATCATAAATCTCACCAATGATAAGACCATAAGATATCGTATCTAGAAATTTCTTTTTCTGAATTCTTGCTCCTTCTCTATTTGTTCCCTTTAAATTAAAATTTATTGCGACTTTGTTTGATATCAGTTTGCGCATAATGCAATACACAGAGCCTTTCAAATCTTCCTTGCCATGCTCTACTAACAATCGAATCTGTAAAACATGAAAATATATAATATAGAATAGCGGCCACTATAATTTATATATTTTCAAAATAAAAGAGAGGGAAATATTTTCTTACTATTATCAATTTTTTCTCTTCGTCCAAATTAAAATCTTCCCATTTGTAGAATTCCTCCATAGAAGTCAATGGAAGAGTTGGAATCCCGATAGAATTTTCAAGTGTTTCCTCAGGATGACATGTTGCAGTATAAATTTTTATAATGGTGACATAAAGTTTATCAATACAACTTCTCAAATCACTTATAGCAGCCATTATAGTTCTTTCGTTGAAACTTGCTATTTTGTAAAAAAATAATTTATTGTTATAATATAGAAAAAAAGAATGAGTACCACAATATGAGGAAATGTTTTAGCCATTGAAAGAATGCAACTTACCATTATTCCTGACAGGTGATTTATTATGGGGAGTTACATATGACTTGCATATATCTGTAAAAGCACAACCACAATAAATATAAAATACTTTTCAACAATTGCAATATATGGATTGTTCGCAAAATAATTATTTAAAAATTATATATACATATATAAGAGCAACTTATAATATTAACAATCTTACCTTGCGCCTGCCGTATTACTGTACAAGAATTTCGGTCATCGCTATTCTCATGTTCACTCATTACTTTGTCTTGCTTATTCGTTTCTAAATCCTTTTGAACGTTACACCTCTCCTTTTTTTGTATGATTTACAGGGCCCATACTTTCATTGACACTTCTATCAATAGATGAATAAGTTAGATGTATAGCGTCTGATATTTGGGACTCGCGTGATTTGGAAAAGAAGGCTACATCTAAATAAAATTTAAGGCATATACAATATATAAAAACAATTAATAGCAATATGAGAAAATATCGACATAAATAAAATTAAAGGAGTTATAAAAATAAACTAATTAAATTTGTCATTTACGCAAACTATTAAAAGTATAAATATTGAAAAAATGATTAAAGATGTATGTGTCATATGTCGAAACATTTACGAAAGCATGAAAATTTCGTAGACTGTTCTACTATTTCTTCTGAATAAAACCTGAACACAACTCTCTTAATGGTTTGAAAATTATTTAAAGTTAGTATTGATTGTTATGAAAAATCGCGTATTGTTGCACTTATTGACAAATTTGACAAGGAAAAAACATTGCCAGTAAAACAAAAATTTTCACATATATTAAGAAAACTCTAATAAATATTTGTGCAAAACTTGATTTAGATCCATTTACTCGTTTAAAAGTTATTTATTAAAAATTATAAAAAAAAATATTGTCTTTTTCTCTTTCTGCAAATTACTCGATTTTTTTTGTTTCTTGCAGTTGATTTCAAGAGATATTCACGATCAAAAGTTTTTATCATAAATTAGGAAAAATATTAATTATAACTATCTTCTTTTATAAACACGTCAAAAACCATATTATTTTGTAACTATATTATATTTTAATTCTTTTTATAATCCGGATTTATTAATGTTTTTCAAACAGCATAAACGTAAGAAATATCTTTTTTTTTGTTAATTTTGACAGTTTTTTGCTACTATTGTACAACTAAAACATTCTTAACATATAGAGTCAAAATAACTATTGTTTTGATATATTCAACAAGCAAATAAGTTCTTCATATCTTGTATTTGCTTTATAGAATTCATGTTACTGTCACATCTAGTCATAACATGATTTTTGCAGTTGTATTTGTGATTATTCCCATATGTCTGTGGTGTTTCTGTCCTTGAATAGTTGTTTGGTGCATATGAAACTGAAAAAGAACAATTAAATTGATCAATAATGCAATTATTATAAATACAAATATTGAAAAGATTATAATTGTATGTGGAGTCAGAATGACCACTGCTCTGAAATGTTCAACAATCAAATAAGTGACTTACTTTGCGTTATACTATTATCGCTGAAATTGTCGTCACTGTCGTCACTTCCAAAAAGTAATGGTGATGCCTTATTGTTCTTATCATTTGCTGAAATGTCAAAGATAGAAAATATAGAGAAGTAAGAAAATATAGAGAAGATCAAAAATGAGAATTTTATATACTAAATATTATTAGATGCAAAAGTATTTTAGTTGCGCATCAAATAAAACAAACTTAGTAATTTTTGTTAAAATACACTAAAAAAAATGAAGGAGTCGATTTTAAATAACTGTGATATAGTCTGTACAAAAGCAATTTCATAAATATGTACATATCATATTTCATATGTCAAAATATGTTTAAAATTCATATATGAATAGACAGTAATACATAAGTAATAAAACTCAAATCAATTAAATATGTATATAAAATATAATAGAAAAGAACTAACTACTTATTTTCAAGTTTCTTACAGCTGGTGCTTTTAATTCAAAATCACTGTCCGAATCATCAGCATATACAATATTACTTTTGCGTCGATTACATGATGTTTCGTTCACAGGACTATATCTTCGAGTAACAAATCGTTGGCGCTTTAAACTTTTGTCCTTATCAGACTGTGACAAATCTGAGACATTTAAGGCTTTTTCTGCTTCTTCTTTAGCTCGTCTTATAGATTCTTTACATACAATTAAGCAAAAAAGCAAGAAAATGTGTTAGTTTAAAGATAAAAATAAATCAACTTGAATAGTCTTGCAAATGAATACTACATATTGAATGACATTCCCCTAAATATTTATAACAAAAAAAGCTTTACATCTGAAGCTACTAAATTGAATAAAAGGTATCACAAATTTCGTTAATAAAGTTAAATTAAAATTAAAAAATCGAAAGTGTAAGGGGCAATAGTTTTTACAAATTCAGCATTAAATGTTTACGAAGTACATTACAATGTGATATATTATAAGAAAGAAAAGATAAGGAAAGGGAAAGCAAAAGCCAACATATTATTTATAAATATGATAACACACACATATAACACCGAAATATACACAAAATGTAATACTTACTACAAAACTTCAAAATTTTCATATGTGATCCAAGTGTCAGTCGGCTTCTTTCTTTTTTCTAAATAATCACTTAGTTTTGATTCGTCAGGAGGCCATTTACATATAGCTGCGAATGCAACTTGTTTGCCATCTTTTGCACACACTTTTATATTCTTTAACCATACAGTACAGGCTGGCACTGCATAAATATTAGACTCGAATTCATCATATATAGGTAACTCGAGTATAGCATACTGTTATAAAATATTATGATTTCACTTTCTAGCTCTTTCTCTCATATTATTTTTTCTTATCAACTTACCGGCTTATCCGCTATTTGTACATCTATCGCACTCATGACACAAATAATAAAAACAAAATACAAGACGAATTATACTAAATTACACTGAAATCAATTGAAATTGCACTATCCTGCTAGCTACGCAGTTAGTAATCGCGACTGCTATATTGCTAAGAGGATCCAGATTCCCGCTATCCCTGCCCCTGTCCCTGCTCGATCTTTATCTGTCGACAGTAATGGCCGCGTTCAGCAGAGAAAACCGTTTAGTAGCGTCGAATGTGATTGGTTCTTACTTTTAAAACCAACGAATCAACGTCAAGTGTTGACAAGACGATAACTGAGCGCTTTCTCTGCTGAACGCGGCCAATGATAGGATGCGATAGGATGCGGATTAAGATAGTGCGAAGAAATTGCTAAATAATGTAGTGATATTTAATGTAGTGATATTTTAGTTGAATATTTCTATGAATAAATGCAAATTACCTGTTTATTTTTTATTATAAAATAGCTAAGTATCCTAAGAAGACGTTAAAGTCAAACGGTGTAACATAATTTTCCTGAGTTTTATTTGTTAACTCAATATTTCTTGTCTTTCCATTGCAATGTCTAAACAGGTACGTTTGCAATTCTGCTCACTATATGTTATTTATGTTAAAGCATCTATGTCTGCTTTCTGTTAAAAATATTTAATGCACAATGTTAATATTTGTTGCAATTTGTAGAGGTTATGGAATACAGAATGGAAGAGGCTAAAGAGAAAATCTGATCAGAATCTCAATATCTTAGCACAGGAAGAATATTTTGAACATATTGCTGAGAAGAGCGCTTATTATGATTTCAACAAAAAGTGTTGTAATAGAGAGCAACAATATGTACATGAAGACCATGATACAGATATTATTTTTTATAATGATCTAATAAGCAACAATGAATATTGTAATTATATGTCCATAAATATTCTAATGATGTTTGCTCTAATATTATGGTTTGTTATTATATTATTCATTTATGTATTAATATAAACCTTATTTCTGCAGATCATGATCACGAAAGTAATTATGATCAATCCATCACACAAAAAGATATCAAAGAATCACAGTCTTGTCATATGGAAAGCATAGATGCATTACAAATATGTTTTGCACTTACGGATAAAAAAAGAAGCATATATGAAGTAGATGATGCTTCCATTATTACTACTATTAATAATAAAGAACTTCCAAGCAGTTTTGGATGCCACGAGTCACAAAATCAAAATAACATCACTGTTCCTATTAGTAATACATTATACAAGCAAAAAGTAAATGTTAAAGAAATTACTGATCATTGTGAATCTACAAATTCTGATTTCAAATTAGTTTAAGATCTTGGAGTGTGGGCTGTTAAAAGAAATATAACGCTTAATGCATTGTCTCATCTTTTGAAAATTTTAAGGAAATATAACCACAAATTGCTTCCTATGTGTGCGCAGACACTCTTGAAAACTCCAAGAAGTACAATATTATTAATCAAAGAATTGGAAGGTGGTAGACAATTTTGGTATTATGGTATTCTCTCTGGTCTTAAAACTGTATTATCTAAAGAGATTTTGGAAACAATGTCCGATGTAATTGAAATTGACGTGTTTTTTGATGGTTTCTTGCCCTATGATAGTATACGGCGATTTTTATGGCCAATTGCTGGCTGCATAGCTGATAGAAATGAGGTTTTTATTATAGCTATATGGTGCAGAGAAACGAAATGTCCATCAAACCTTGATGCTTACTTAGAAGACTTTATCAATGAAGCTTTAGAAATAATGAATGGTTTCAATATTAAAGATAAATGTTACAAACTAAAAATCAGGAACATAATTGCTGATGCACCTGCTAGAGCATGGCTAAAATGTGTCAACCAACATGGCAATAAATTTGCTTGTGAAAGGTGAGTATTATTAAATGAGCACTTTTTCTCTTGAAATGTATGTAAATATAGAATAGTTCATTTTTAACAATCGTTTTTATTTTTATAACTTATTCTGCCTGTAATTAAATAATGTTTATTATCTCTTGGAATTCAAAAACTTTTTTAGCATTCTTTCTGTTATTCAACGTATAAATAAAACTCATTTCGCATAAAATCATAGAACTTCGAAAAAATTAATATTAAAAAAATAACATATTATATTTATATCATTTATATTATTTATATTTATATCATGTTCATTTTGTTCTCTCAAATTATTACCTTGCAAATATAAAGTGCACATGTGAGAAAACATAATCTTAATGGTTATTTTAAAACTAATTTGTGTGCAGTTACAATAAAGTTTTGAATACTTTGTATAATATTAATATTTTGTCTTACAGGTGTACTATTAAGGGTGTATGGTTCGGCAACCAAATGACGTATCTTTCTCATGAGGAATCACCTTTACGGACAGATGAATCTATTTGTCAACAAACTCACAAAGAATATCACAAGGGAGTTAGTCCTCTGATTACGAGACTTCACCTTAAACCTTTAACACAATTTCCTTTGGAATCTTTTCATCTGTTATATCTAGGAATTATGAAACGAATTCTTTCAAAGCTGTACTGTGCTAAAGCTAGTAAATACAAACTGCCTCGCGATGTTGTTCTTGAGATAAATAGTTTTTCTAATTTTCTAAAATCTTTCTTTCCATCTGATTTTGCTAGAAGACCACGCAGATTGAGTGATTGGAAATATTACAAAGGTACAGAATTTAGAAGGCTCCTGTTATATGATGGTTTCATAATTTTTAGATTTATGCAGCGAGAAGTTTATAAAAATTTCTTGTTATTTGCCTGTGCTGTTCGAATTCTAGTCGACCCTGTGTTGGTCAAGGATTATGCCGTTGATGCAGACAAATTACTCAGGTTATTTATAGGGCACGGTTCTAAAATTTATGGACAAACCTTTGTAGTATACAATGTTCATCATTTGATGCACATAGTTGCGGATTGCCGATTACATGGACATCTTGAAAAATTTAGTGCATTTAAATTTGAAAGTTTTTTGGGACACATGAAGAACTTTTTGCATGCACCAGGGAAGACACTTTCTCAAATAGTTTGCCGTGTGATAGAAAAGGCAGCTATGCTTCATCTTTCTTATTCTACAAAGAATGAATTATCATTTGAAAAACGTCATAATATGGGACCAACTCTAAATTGTCGAGGAGAGCAGTATAACAAAATTCAAATGCCAGATAAAAAATTCTCTTTAAGGTCTGCTAATGCATATTGTCTTACAAAAGCCAATGAAGTGCTTAAAATCGAAAATATTATAAAATGTAATGAAGGAAACTATTTGATTGGCAGAAAGTTTAGAGAAAGATCAGATCTCTTTTCTTATCCATTTTCTTCCAGCTGTATAAACATATATATCGTTAGCAACCTTGGATCACTACACAGATGGTGTTTAGATGATATTAAAAAAAAGTTGTATTGTTACCTCTCCCTAAAAAGGACGCGGAAGATAATTGGATTCAAAGAATGTCTGTTTTCCAATGCCTCATTCTGAAACATTGTAACTTATCTTTATACAAGAGAGGAATTATTGTTTCTGGCATTGCCGATCAGAATAAAATTATTTTAATGCTTCATTTTCTGTAATTGTTATTATCACTATGTTTCCTTTCCCCATAGAGTAATATTGTCTTGTTCAATACAAATTTACCTCATCTGTAGTATGTACAGAGATCAAAATATTCATAAATTGATTATTCATTAAAAATCACATTGCGATAAAGACAGTATATCTTGATTAATCAATCATAATTTTCAGTAGAAACATCCACATGAAATCTACATTGATATTTCGAGGATAAAGTACTTCGATGTAGTGATGAAAAAAGAATGTTGCATCCATGTGAATAATTCGTGGATAAATCTGCATCCACGTAGTCCACGTAAATTATATGGATTCAACGTGGATATGACGTAGCTGTTTTACTGGGATATGTACCAAACTATAAGTACAGATTGGCAACTAAGAGGCGTGACTTGATTAGGTGTGCGGCTACTATGCTGTGTATTGCTGGCTCAATTTTTACTTTTTCAAATTTTTTTTTTTAATCTGTATTGCAGCGGATTATTGTGTTAGGTATTTTTATTATTTTAAGAAGTAAATTATTATTATAAATTGTTTTAATTATAAAATCTATGTTATTTAAAAATTATTTAAATCAGTCATGTGCAATAAGTTATAATAATAAATATAATTAATAAAAATATAATTAATATTATTAATAAAAAATATAATTATTAAATAGAAGAAGAGCCAATATTTTTAAATATGAATAATATTTTAATTAAGATACAAATAGATTTTAGAGCCAGCGCTGGTTTCGAGGCGCATAATTTATTTCAGTTGCTCTCGAATTAGACATTTGTCATATTTTAAATGAAACGGATGTTTTGATTCCTTTTTTGGACCTTCTTCAGCGTAATATAAATACTAACTTATCAACATCGCATCAGTGTAAATTATATAAATATAAAATATAAATATAAATGTAAACATAAATTATGAAAAACAACAATTTCTAACGTGCGCACGCAAATCTGTCCTTCGGTGCCCTGTCTATAATCGGATGGAAGGCGAACATATTCTTACTCCACTCCTATCTTAACGAACCGCACTCCTCCTTTGGGTAACGAACTAAGAAGTATTTGCAGAATATAAAGTATTGGTATTTAAAGTTTAGATTCTAAACTTCTTGGAATTGAAGTTGGAGCGAGGGTCGATTACAGAAAAAAATTGCAATAATTAATTTAGATACCTCAAGAATAAGTAAAATGTAACTTGAGTCCTGTATTTTTTTAAATCTTCAACTTGTCCGGAATGTTCCCCCAAGGGTAAACATTATCTGACAAGAACGAGAGCAACTGACGGATTTTCAAGACAGCAAGTGACAATTCCATCATAGTAAATAACCAACATGTCTTTATTTCAAAATTAGATCGATCCTCGAAGTTTTGGTAATTTTTCGATAACGGTCGCATAAATATCAGGGAGTTAATTTGTATCTGTTTGCAAATTAAGACTGTTTAGCTGTCTTTTGATGTACGTCAGCTTAAAAATTAACCGTTTTTGGAGAAATGATTTGTCTCACTTAAATTCGTGGTCAATTCTGTGGTCAGTTATAGCCGATTGATTTGTTGTGTTTCTTTTAATATGGTTTCCGAAACCCTTGTAGATACAAGGATAGTGTCTGCGAGTCTGCCCTACATATGATGCGTCACAGTCATTAATATGTCACAGACTTTAATATATTTATATAATTTATTAAGACTGCAATAGGCCGATTTGACATTGAGATCTTTGGTTATGTTATAATACATTTTTAGGATACAGATACAATGTATGATAACGTAAAATACGATACCGTTTCTTCACCATTTTCATTATTTTCATCATTTGTATTAAAAACTGTAAACTTATTAAATAATATTTTAAATCGTTGATGAAAAATTTGAAATAGAAAAGTTAACGAATATGAATTATCAAGTAAAATTTTTATGATGAAATCGGTATTTTTAGAATGGAGAAACAGATGTGATAATAAAAAGACTGTATCTATAAGCCCGATCACCTGCCTTTTTTGGCAGAGTGGATGTTGAAAAGAGATTAGAGATTAAGATATCTTCCAGAGAATGTAGTTTTATGAATCCAATTCCACATTATACGATTACTTTTTATAAACATAGTGGTGTCTAAAACAATCCGAAAATTGTGCAAATTAGAAATTTGTACATTGCTTTCTCATCATTTTATTTCTATCCCAAAGCTGAAGCTCCTTAAAGCAAGCGGGTTTTTCAATTCTGTCTTCCTCGTAGAGGAAGTTTTGTGAGCAGAATTTTATTATAAGAAAAAATAACACGAAAAACATTAAATGAACATTTAAAGAAATGCTTAATGAACTTTATTATAAGAAAAGATAACACGAAAAACATTGATGAACAGTTTGAAGAAACATTTAAAAACGGAGCTGTCAATAATATACTCGAACGACTTAATAGCTGATTCAATTCTAATATGCCTTTGTTGTTCAAAAACTTTTGCACGTTGATCCGGAGATCATCTTCACTTTTTGCGGAACGAGTGGTACAACATCGGAGCTGGGTGGGAATTTTCGGATAACAAGGGGGGTATCTACTGTGGACTCATCGCTCTCACAAGAGAACTTCTTAAGCCCCTACCTCGGCATTCGCCCTACGCCATTCGCCCTACAGTCTTCAATAGTGATTTCATGTTTCAACCAAACTTCACAAGATTATTCTATAGCATCTTCTTCATTAAACTCTTTAAGAAAATAAAAATTTAAACGAGTAATAAATAATAAATAACATTTAATTGGGCTTCGGATACATATCAATCTCTATTGTTGGAAGGACTTAGCTGTAAATGCTCTTCACGTGGCTCCTGAATCTTGTGGAACTTGAAATATCATCTCTTGGCTGTTCTTTTGCCTGTAGTTGTACGAGCGGAACCATGCCTCTAATTTTCTTCCGCGCAAATGATTTTGTATAAATACTTACTTAAGAAACATTTAATGAACTTTATTATTAGAAAAGATAATATGAGAATATTGATAAACAGTTTGAAAAAACGGAGCTGTCAAACAACTCGATGACTTACTCAATTTTAATATGCCGTTGTAGACCACTTTTGCACATCATCCCGGATCATCTTTACTTTTACTGCAATGAGAGGTATAACATCGTTTTCTTGGGGCATAATATAGGATTTTTCCTTCACATTTCCTTTTCAATTTTTCCTTCTTATTTTATTGTTGTAAGAAAGAGAGAGAGAGAGAGAGAGAGAGATTGGTTGATTTATTTATTTATTAATGCCTCAGCATGGCTATAAGGCAAATAAAAAAATAACAAATAAAATGTAAAATGGACAAAGTAATACATATAATTAATTAATATACCAACTAAATTAAGTGAGAAAAATTTTACGCCAATGGAAAGAAATTCGCGAATATAGAGAATATGATCACATGAAAATAAATAGTTGTAACGATACCGTTACTAATGGCCTCGTGGTTCGACCCACCGCGCGCATTCGGAGGCTCGGAGCCTATGGCGCCCCTAAGCTCCCACACCCGTGTATCGGCCCCATCGTGGGGCCGCTCCACTACGCACTGACTTGCGTGAGTGGAAGGCTAGCCGCCGGTATACAGGATGATTCAAAACAACCTTCTGTCCTTACAATGTCATATACTTGACACTATTCTAAGACGATTTTTCCTTTGCCAAAATTTTTTCCGAGGCTTAGTTTTTAAATTATAAGCCAAAATAGTTAACGTATTACGGGCCGCGTACACAAGGCAGGCAGGAGGAGAGCAACTCACCGTTCCATACTGGTGATTACGTGAGGCGCTAGCTGCGATTAACTGTTTGCTACATGGGGTGTATGTGTGAGAGAGAACGTATACGCGTATACACACAAATACACATTCTCTCTTACTCACTGACTCTTACCTTGTATGTAGAGATTCGTTGCCCTCCTACGACTCAATAAGTAATATTTCCGTGTGATACAACGAGTAACTAGCAAACTTTTTTTCACTCACAAATTGTACCACTTATCGAACTTTTACGTTTTAATCCATGCACTTTATCGATAAACTGAATTTATTAAAAAAAACGATGTTATTATACGTCATTATATTTTCATATTTTATAGTTTTATGTTTTCGAAACTATCGAATTTACAATGTCGGAGGCTTTAGCCGATCACGGGACACATGATAGCGTCCGCGTCGATCACGCGTAATGTGATACATTCAGTTGTTCGGCAGCCGGCAACGCTAGTACCGATATAACTTGCTTGTTGTCGTCGCGCAGTTTCCGCATCGAATAACGCGTTTCTTTATTCGAGATATTTTAATAAGTAATCGGTAGATTGTGATTAACCGTTATAATCGTTAATAAATTCAATTTATCGATAAAGTGCGTAGATTAATTCGTAAAAGTTCGATAAGTGGTACAATTTATGAGTGAAAAAAGTTTGCTAGTTACTCGTTCTATCATACGGAAGTATTACTTATTGAGTCGTATGAGGGCAACGAATTACTACATATAAGGTAAGAATCAGTGTGTGTGTGTGTGTGTGTGTGTGTGAGAGAGAGAGAGAGAGAGAGAGAGAGAGAGAGAGAGAGAGAGAGAGAGAGAGAGAGAGACAGAGTGCATGTGTGCGATCAATTGTTTGCTACACGCGATAGGTGTAAAAGAGAAAGACAGAGAGAGAGAGAGAAGGAGAGTGCGTGTGTGCGATCAGCTGTTTGCTATACGCGATGGATATAAAAGAGAAAGACAGAGAAGAAAGAGAGTGCGTGTGTGCGATCAGCTGTTTGCTACATACGATGGGTGTAAAAGAGACAGAGAGGGAGAAAGAGAGAGAGAGAGAGAGGATTTGTTGGTGTGTGTATACGCGTATATGTTCTCTCTCACACATACACTCCATCGTATGTAGCAAACGTTGATCGCAGCGAGCGCCTCACGTAATCACCAGCATCGGACGGTGAGTTGCGCCACCCCTGCCTGCCTCGCGTACGCGGCCCGTAATTCGTTAACTATTTTGGCTTATAATTTAAAAACTAAGCCTCGAAAAAAATTTTGGCAAAGGAAAAATCGTCTTAGAATAGTGTCAAGTTAATGACATTGTAAGGACAGAAGGTTGTTTTGAATCACCCTGTATAAGATGGTCCGGCGAGCGTAGTGTTCCCGATCCTGAGTCCTCTCATTAACTCCAGATCCAAAATTACCTCTCGTGTTAAACCAGGCTATGGGCCACCCGCAGTTACGCCGTACTTCCCGGTTGCTGGGATGGCGCATCCTACCCCGCGTTAAACCAGGTCACGAGCTACCCGCGGTTATGCCGAGCTACCCGGTTGCTGGGACGGCGCATCCTGCTAGTTCATAAGACCATACCGCGTTCTCCGCATCTAGTTAAGTCGCGTAACCGTTTGTTTGCTCCGCGACCTGTTATCCCGTAAGATCATTTTTGGTCTCCGCGTCCAGACTCTAGTACCGCTCTGTACATACCGTAACCGGTAAAACCGTAAGACCGTTTGGGCCTCCGTGTCTTAACAGATTCTAGTACTGCTTTGTATCAGTACCGCGATCTGTTAGATGGCAAGACCGTTTGTAACATAAGACCGCTTTGGTCCCCGCGTTTAGACTCTAGTACCGCTCTGTACATACCGTGACTGGTAAAACCGTAAGACCGCTTGCGCCTCCGTATCTTAACAGATTCTAGTACCGCTCTGTATCAATATCACGACCTGTTAGATTGCAAGACCGTTTGTAACGTAAGACCGCTTTGGTCTCCGCGTTCAGATATAGCATCGTTCTGTATTCATACCGCGATCTATTAAATTATAAGACCGCTTGTACATATACCGCGACTGAACCCCGTACTAGTAGAGTTAATGAACCATATTAGGATAACCGTCCGTATCGCGCTGACTTCACCTTTATACACGGCCTTTAGACTATAGAAGCGCGCTAGTCTCTCTAAGGATAAGCCGCAGAAAGTGCCGATGCCCTATCCTTCTAAGGATAAGGCGGTCAGGCGGTTGGAACTACACTAAAGGCCACCCGTAGTGTTTAAGAGGATGCCGGATTATCGACAGAATGCGAATATTAGTAGGAATGCAAAATCTTTTTGTTGATTATAGATATCAACAAATCCTTTTCCACAATTAAGGTACACATAATAACGGAGTGCGGAGTTTAACATTTCATATGAAAAGTTAAAAAAAAATGAGAAAATTACAGTTTTGTTATTCGGCTTCTTCCGTCAACATTTACTTAATATAACAAATTTGTAATCTGTACGTGCCTAATCAGTAAACCCCGCACTCGGCATTTCATCAAAGAGTATAAGTGAACTTAGAGAAGTGAGTTTAGAAGCTTTAGAAAAAAGATTTTACGATGCAACACTTTCGTACATATGTGTGTGTGCGAGATCGAGGCTAAAGAGTAAAACAGAGCAGTAGATTAGTTGCGTGATGTCGCGATAGACGGAGCTGCAATCTTACATGACAAGGACAGACATAATCGTACTACCTCTGTCTCTTTCATGCGTGTGAGAGTAATATACATGTACGCACTAACATTATTGCAGTATCTGTTCTCTCTCGATCATACGCTCTGTCTCTTTCTAATCGCTCGCTCACTATATACTACATATCGCTTCGCTTCATCCTCCTCGCATATTCACTTATACGTTCACTCGCGCTTATCTCTCTTTCTCTCTCTCTCTCTCTCTCTCTCTGGAGGAGAAGACGTGTCAAACATCGCTCCGTAAAAGTAATAACTTTTAAACGGTTAAATAGTTACGGGGAGTGATAGAAAGTTATTCAAGTCATAGCGGCATAGACCGGCATTAGCTATGAGTGTTATCTAGCCGGGATATGCTGTTTTGTGGGCGTAAGAAGTGCATTTTCTGTTTGGGACACCAAAGTCTCACACGGAAGGTAGACATGAAAGGTGGACACAAAAGTGCTGACGTGTGACAGTGGAACAGAGGTGACTGATCGCTTACGCTGATATTTGCGGTTTCGGCCGATAATTATCGGCATGGACGATGAATATGCTGAATATCGATGCTCGGCATGTAAAAAGACAATAAAAAATCAGGTGGTAACATGCAAGTCTTGCTATCAGGTGAATCAAATTAAGCTATTTTACCATCCAGGATGTGTAAGCAAGCATAGGATTTACGATAAAAATCAAGAATTGGTACCGTGTTCTGGCCCATTTGACAGATTTACAATTGAAAGTGAAGCAGACATGAAGAAGGCATCGGCAGTGGCCGGGGGCGGCAGGGACAGGCTAGGATCTACAGGATCTACAGGTTCGTTTACGACGCCAAGTAATGGAAATAGAATATCAGGAGCGAGTGGATCATCGACTATTGACGTAAAAATAGATTGGCTGGTAAAAGTTGTAAAAGAAATAAAGGATGAAACAGCATGTAAGAAGGAAATTAAAATGATGGTCAAGGAAATAGTTCGTGAAGAATTGGGAAATGTAAAGCAGGAATTGCTGGAAGAGCTGAAAAGAATGATACAAGGAGAAGGAAGTGGATCAACAGGAGGAATACAAAGGAGCTATAGTGAAGCGGTTAAAGAGAAAAAGAAAGAGAATGTTATAATTATCAAACCCAAGATTCAACAAGAAAGTGAAGTTACAAAAAAATTGATAAAAGAAAAGGTAGATATCAAAAACATGGCGATGGGAATAACGAAGCTAAAAAAAGGAAGCAAGGGAACAGTGATCATGGGTTGTGAAACTGGAGAAGAAATGAAAACGCTGAAAGCCACAGTGCAGGACAAACTAGGAAAAAATTTCAAAGTTACGGAATCACCGCAGATGAAGCCTAAAATAAAAATTATCAATGTCAGCGAAGAAGAAATGAGATTGGATGATGATGACTTAATAACTACAATCAAGAAGCAGAATAGAATTGATGCAATAAATGATGGATTCCAAATGCGAATAGTGAAGAAAATAGTTAAAGAAAAAAGAAATGATAATAATCAACTTAGAAGAAAAGAAAAAGAAGAAGGTTCGATAATAATTGAAGTAGATGAAGAAACGCATGAATTGATGTTAAAAAAAGGGAAACTAAATGTAGGATGGAGAAAATGTCCTATATTCAATCACATTAATGTTAAAAGATGCTTTAAATGCTGGGGATACTATCATATTGCAAAAAACTGTACGCGAGATGAAACATGTCACAAATGTGCGGGAAATCATAAAGCGATTGAATGAACGGCAACAAAGAAAAAATGTATAAATTGTATGTTTAAAATTCGAACATACAACCTGAAGATAAGTGATGAACACGACGCCCTTAGCCCAGAATGTCCAACATTTAAAAGGGCGATACAGGAGGAGAAGAGGAGAGCCGGCTGGGAAGATGCGAAATAGAAACTACAGAAGGAAGCGGAAATAATATTGTATACAAACGCGCAAAGTTTGATGGCGCATAAAGATGAGATACAACATCAGATTATGAAGAAAGTAAATCTGGCATTCATAGCGTTATCAGAGACAAGATTGATCGCTGAAATTGAAGACAGTGAAGTGAACGTGCCAGGTTATAGTATAATTAGATACGATGCTGAAAATAAAAATACAGGAGGGGTTGTTTTATATATAAGGAATGATGTTAAATATGAAGTAGTATTAGTAAAAAAATTAGAATCGAATTGTTGGTGTGCTGCGATTGAGGTGAAAGACAAATGTATAGAATTGTATAGAAGAATAATAATGGTAATATATCATTCACCGAGTGCATCGCATGGTGATTTCGTGAGATTTCTGGAGGATATAATAGAAGAGTTAATAAAACGGGGAGAATGTATGGTAATAGGAGACTTTAATATAGATATTATGTTAGATTCGTTTTATACAAGGAAGTTACAAACGACAATGTTGAGCTTAGGCATGAAACAATATGTAAATAAACCGACGAGAATTACGAAAGATAGTAAAACAATTATAGATTTAATTTTTGCTAATAATAAAATAGAAGTGCAGGTAATGCATGAACCTAAAATAACGGACCATGCGTGGCTAAAAATTGAACTGAATGCGAATAAATTTGATAATAAATACAGAGAACTTGTATGATGACACGGAACAAAATTGGTTGCAATTTAAAATTGAAAGAAATACAGTAGTTAAATTAATTAAGACAAAGAAGAAAGAATATTATGAAAATATGATAGATCTTAATAAAGAAAATCCGACATCTATGTGGAAAACACTAAATGAAATAATTAGAGGCGAACCAGGAGGTAAGAGGGAAGTAGAGAATATAGATTTTGAAATATTAGACAGCACTGAAGGATGCAATATAGCAGATAAATTTAATTTATATTATATACAAAGTATTAATAGTATAGTAAAATCTATAAATGGGAGTAAAACTGGAAATGCATGTAAAAGAATTATTTATGTTATTGAAAACGAGGGAATTATGGAAAATTTTGAAATGATTAGTAGAGAGCATTTACAGGAAATTGTTATGGGACTACCGAAAAAGGAAGGTACAGAGGAGGGAATAACTAGCGATATATTAAAGGCAGCATTTTGCGTAATAAAAGAGGAATTTGTTGATATAATAAATAATTCTTTGAAGGAAGGTTGCTGTCCAAAAGGTTGAAAAACGTCTACAATAATACCGATTCCAAAAATAGAGAAAGCTAGAAAAGCAAGTGAATTTAGGCCTATAAATATGTTACCAATATTTGAAAAAGTGTTAGAATTAGTAGTTAAAAAGCAAATTGAAACATATTTGGAAGATAACGGTATTATAACAGAACATCAGTCGGGCTTTAGAAAACAGTATTCGTGTGAAACAGCGATTCAAACAGTCATTGATGAGTGAAAATTGATAGTTAGTGAGGCAAAAATGGTAGGGGTAATTTTCATGGATCTTAAGCGAGCCTTTGAAACAATAGATAGAGAAAGATTATTAGAGAAATTATATCAATATGGAATTAGGGGAATGGTTATAGAATGGTTAAGAACATATTTAAAGGATAGAACACAGCAGGTTCAATTTAACAATAAATGGTCTAAATTAATGACCACAGAATATGGAGTACCGCAAGGATCTGTATTAGGACCTTTATTATTTATAGTATATATAAATGATATAATAAAAATCTATCCAGAAGGATGTAGTATAAAAATGTTTGCAGATGATACGTTAATATATGTAACTGGAGAAAGCAGCGCGGAATTAGAGGGCAAAATGAATATGGCATTTACTATAGTAAAAGAGTGGATGAATATAAATAAGTTAAAAATGAATGCAGGAAAAACGAAATATATGATTGTTAGAAGTATAAGAAAAGAACTGCGAGGTAATATAACATTGAAATGTTTGGATGGAACTGAGATTGAACGTGTGGAAATAATGAAATACCTAGGCATAATTATTGACAATAGACTACGATTTAAGGACCACTGTGATTATATGCTAAAGAAAATAGGGAAAAAAACGAGTTTTTTGAATAGAATAGGTAATTATATATCGGCATACACTAGATGTATTGTATATAAGACAATTATAGCACCTCACTTTGAGTATTGTGCGACGCTGTTAATTGATATGGGGGAAACACAGCTGAGTAAATTGCAAAAAGCACAAAACCGGGCCATGAGGATCATATTGCAATGTGATAGACATACCAAAGTGGAGCGTATGCTGCAAGCGCTGCAGTTTATGTCCATAAAACAGAGGCTATATTATAATGGGTGTATATTTATTTTTAAGGTTTTAAGGAACATGTTACCGGAGCAATTAAGAAATAGGTTAGAAATTGTGGGAAATGAGAGTGAAAGGCAAACACGACAAGCTGGGGATATTGCAATAAAATATCGCAGATCAAGGAGTGCGCAAAAGAGTATGTTTTACGAAGGAATGAAAATGTATAACGCCTTGCCAGCTGAAATAAAGCGGAATGAAAGAATTGTGCCGTTTAAGCGAATGTTAAAGGAGTATATTGTAATTAATGTAAACTAGATTTGTATTACAAATAACTGAGAAAGCTAATAAAGATCAATCAATCAATCAATCAATCTCTCTCTCTCTCTCTCTCTTTCTGCTCGTTCATTATTGTATTCTTTTATTCCCATTATTATATTCTTTTATTTGCTCAACTTTTATTCTTTCTAGTCTCGTCTCCCTATATGAAAATAAATAAATTTATTTATTTATATTTATTTGATACATCATAAATCAGATACACAAGTTATTTTCTTTTTCTATTTAACAATAGTTAAATACAACACATATACATACAAAAATACACAATTAAATACTTTTTCTATTTATGACATACACAATATCTCATTTATGTTGTATAAAATAAAGATGAATAAATTAATGTATTATTATGTAGGAAGACGAGAATAGAAAGAATAAAAGTCGAAAAAATAAAAGAATATAATAATGGGGATGAACGAATACAATAAAGAACGAGCAGCGAGAGAGAGAGAGAGAGAGAGAGAGAGAGAGAGAGAGAGAGAGAGACAGACAGACAGACAGACAGACAGACAAACAGACAGACAAAGAGATTACTTATATTTGTATATTGTTGCGTCCCTGCGGGTCGTCTGTGACCGTTATTCCTGAATCTGCTGTACCCGTCTCCGGAAGAACGTTGCTAAGGGTTGTTATTAAACAACGGCGTTCATTTGGAGAGGGATCGGCGACGAATGTCATTCCGGGCGGATGTATTCGAGATTACAATAACCGTTATTGTTCTGTGTTCCTTGTATAATAGTGTTCTGTGTTATTATATTAAAGTTCCTTTCGTTCTTTCAAAGGAGTGTTAATTATTTACTTGCGGTACGCGAGTGTCGGTTGTGTCACGCGGATTCGAGTTATATCGATTGCGATCCGCGGACGCAACATTTTGGGGGCTCAGCCGGGATACAACGGAGTGGACGATTTTCTGGAGAATTGTGTGTTTTTTCGTCTATAAAAATGGAGACGGAACAGGCAAATTCGTCGACGGCAGGAGTTACGACGAGAAAGAGGAGTCGTCTGACTTCAACAGCGGCTACGACATCGGAACCATCATTGGAAACGGTTACGCTTCAGTCAGCGATGCGTGAGATCCGTGAGCTACGCGAGGAGCGATTGCAGCAGCGAGCCGATTTTGAGACGCAATTGTGCCAACACGATGAGCAGCGAGCTATATTTGAGGCACTACTGCGCCAACGCGACGAAGCGTTACGTGGAATGGAACAGAGGATTCGTCTGCTGGATAATAACAACCAGCTAAGTCGCTCTATTAACAGAAATTTTATGCCCAATGTTACGCCTAATTTTGAAAGAGACGCGCGCGATTCAATTAATATTAATACAGAATTGGGCTTTAAATTAAAGCCGGATATTTTTGACGGGACTGTTCCGCTAAGGGAGTTCTTCTCACAGTTCGAGTTAATCGCGAGCAATTAGATGCAGTGACCCTGCGAAAAGCGTCGCCCTCGTATCATGTCTTAGAGGAAAAGCGCGTGCGGTATTGGAATGTGTCGTTAATATTGAGAATCTCGATTACACGGAATTGAAATCCAAATTAGAATTGCGGTTTGGGGAAGGATTTTTGTCACAGTCATATTATTCCCAATTTACGAACAGAAGGCAAAATGGGGGAAGATGAGGCTATCTTGGGCTCTGAAATTGAACGGCTTTCGCAGTTAGCATATCCCGAATGTACGCACGAAGTTCGAGATAAAATTGCTTGCGCGCAGTTTGTTACCGCGTTGTCTAATAGATTTGTGAGAAAGACTCTGCAGTTGGAGGGAATCACCTCCATGAAAATGGCCATACAAAGGGCCATGGCGGTGAAGGTTATACAGGAAAATGATTTTGAAAGACGGAATTATAATTTCAATTTTGGCAATAATAATAATAAAAATAATTTCGCTAAAGGAAGGAATTTTGATTTCGAGAATAGAAATAATTTTAACAAATTTGACAATAAAAGAAGTTCTGGAAATTCTGGCGATAAAGCTAAAGAAAAGAAACAGGAACAATATAAAAATTTTTACAAAAGTTCTACCACAAATAATAATAAAACATTTGTAAAAGAATGTTGGCAATGTGGAGGCTCAGGCCATTTTCGAGCGGAGTGTCCATTCCTAAAGAAAGGAGGAAACTGAATTTTGTCGAGCTGTTCGGGGCAGGTTCGATGCGAGAACAAGGAGCCCCAATAGAATTACAGAGTTATTTATGTAATTGTAAAAATGTTAGCAATAATACTGGCACTAATAATAAGAAATTGTTTAATTTTAAAGGATTTATTGATGAACAGTTGTGTAATGTTAAAATTGATACGGGTTCGGATGTGTCTCTTATCAGGAGTAATTTTGTTAGAATGCCTAAGCGGCGAATCCCTCTTGATAATTCTTTTCATTTGAAATATTCCACGGGGGAAGAAGTCTCCGTAAAATTCAAGGTAATCGTGATGATTAGCTTGGGAAAATGTTCTGTAGAACTTCTGGTTTTTGTCGCTAATATAGTTGAAGATTGTTTATTGGGAAATAATTTTCTGTCCATGGTTAATTTGAAAAACATTTTTGAGTCAATCTTTGGCAATCCTAGTGTGGAGGAAAAAGAAAAGTTTTTATGTTCACGCATTGAAGATTGCATAAATAAAGTTCCTCCATTTTTTAAAGAACTTTTTCAGAAGGAATCTCAAGATTTTTCAAGTAAATGGAGGATATTTTTGCTCGATTTTTGGTAGATTTTCAGGACATATTTTCGGAGGAAATAATGGCTGCAAATTGTAATGGGGAGGCGCATGAAATTAAAGCGAACAATTCTAATCCAATTAAGCAGGCTCTCCGACGAATTCCGTTACAAATGCGGGAAAAGGTAGATACGATTATTGAAGATATGAGACGTCAAGGAGTAATTGAGGAATCACAAAGTCCATGGGTGTCTCCTGCTGTTTTGGTGAAAAAGAAAGATGGGACGATTAGATTCTGTGTCGACTACAGGAAATTAAAGGCCGTGACTAAAAAAGATTCCTATCCAATGCCTCGGATTGATGATATACTTGACCAGTTATCCGGAAACTCTTGGTTTTCTTCGTTAGATTTGAAGAGCGGATATTGGCAAGTGAAAATTCGTTCAGAAGATAAAGATAAGACAACACTTTCAATTGGAAATGGCTTGTGGCAGTTTACATGTATGCCATTTGGACTCTGTAATGCCCCTGCCACTTTTGAGCGATTGATGGAAAAGGTTTTACAAAAATTATCCAAGATTTGTCTGGTGTATTCAAATGATGTAATTATCTTCGGTAATAATTTCGAGGAGATGTTGGACCATTTGAGGCAAGTCTTTTTGCGTTTGCGCTCTGCCAATTTAAATTTGAATCCGAAGAAGTGTTCTTTCTTTAAAAGGGAAATTAAATATCTCGGTCATGTTGTTTCTGAAGTGACAACGGATCCTGAGAAAATTTCTGCTGTTAGGGATTGGCCAGTTCCTCGCACCAAGAGGGAGTGGTGCACTTGAACACAGTATAATTGGACACGGTGCAAATGGACACGAGATTTTGCACACGGATCAATTGGACACAGTGCATTTGGACACAGTAATTTTAGATACAGTAGCTTTTGGACACATAAGAAAATACGCATCGTTTACTTGGACACCGCTCAATTGGACACTGTTCATTTGGACACCGTTCGTTTGGACACCGTTCGTTTGGACACCAAAATTTGATTTAAATTATACGACGTAATCCACACCAAATTTTTGTTTTAAATAAGAAATAGGTTTGGGTTAGGTTATATCTTCCGGAAGTGGAGCCTCCCCGCAGGGGGGGCGGAACCCACTGTATCCATGCATGACATCTAAATATGCGAAAGGCTAAACAAAGTGCTAAAAGCAATGTAAAGTTAATGACATCAGTATCAGAGATATATCAGTAAGTATGAATATATTTTATTTTGACAGATATTATAACCTTCAAATGTATCTCCTTTTCACGATTTCATATTTTACATAGATTTACCAGTATAAAGTGTTATAAGAATACTGATTATATTTTCCCAAAATGATTTTTATTTCTCTCCATCTGTTACATATTCAAACAAACAGTGCGCATGTTTCTGTGTACAAATGAACGGTGTCCAAACGAACGGTGGGCAAATGAGCGGTGTCCAAACGAACGGTGGGCAAATAACGATGTCCAAACGAACGGTGTCCAAATGAACGGTGCGCATCATTCTGTGTCCAAACGAACGGTGTCCAATTGAGCGGTGTCCAAACGATGCATATTTTCTTATGTGTCCAAAAGCTACTGTATCCAAAATTACTGTGTCCAAATGCACTGTGTCCAATTGAACCGTGTGCACAATCTCGTGTCCATTTGTAACGTGTCTATTTGCACAGTGTCCAATTGTATTGTGTCCAAGTGAAGGCCACTCGCACCAAGAAGCAGGTACGTAGTTTCTTGGGTTTTTGTTCTTATTATAGAAAATTTGTGAAAGGATTTTCTTTAATAGCTAAGCCATTATTTTCTTTGACGGAGAATTTGACAAAGTTT
The DNA here is from genome assembly GCF_030449975.1 of Polyergus mexicanus. Classification (NCBI taxonomy): domain Eukaryota; kingdom Metazoa; phylum Arthropoda; class Insecta; order Hymenoptera; family Formicidae; genus Polyergus; species Polyergus mexicanus. The sequence continues at coordinate 84,374 of NW_027223358.1, forward strand.
GTGTGGACGAAACAATGCGAATCAGCTTTTCAGGAATTAAAGAAACATTTAATGTCTTCTCCTATTTTATCTTTTCCCAGGAATGAAGGTGAATTTTTTCTTGATACTGACGCTTCAAACCATGGTTTTGGCGCAGTGTTATCTCAAATTCAGGACGGCTCAGAAAAAGTTATTGCTTATTATAGTCGTGTGTTGGGTAAATCAGAAAGGAATTAATGTGTAACTCGACGAGAGTTACTTGCTATTATAGATTCATTGAAGTCATTTCATCACTATTTATGCGGACGTAAATTTGTGATTAGAACTGATCACATTTCTTCACAGTGGTTGATGTCATTCAAAAATCTAGAAGGACAAATGGCGCGATGGTTGGAGCGAATCCAGCAATATAATTTTGAAATTTTTCACCGAAAAGGGAAACTTCATGGGAACGCTGATGGATTATCGAGACGCCCTTGTGCAGAAATCAATTGCAACTATTGCAACAAAATTGATTTGAAAAAGGAGGAATTCGTTGGAAGAATTGTCTTTGGGTTGGATAATTTAGGAAATTGGAGGAAGGATCAATTAGAAGATCCGGCGATAGCGAAGATCTTACTTGGAAAAGAAAAGGATCAGCGTCCTTCTTGGCAGGAAATTGTTTCAGAAAATTTGTTTTCCAAAATTTATTGGTCGCAGTGGGATTCTCCCGTTTTAAAAAATGGTGTTTTATTTAGGAAGTGGGAATCTCCTAATTTACAGACTTCTGTTTTTCAAATTGTAGTTCCACGAAGGAGAATTCGGCAGATCTTGGAAGAAGCTCATGATTCTTCTTCCGGCGGACATTTCGGAGTGAACAAGACCTTGGGGAAGATCCGAAAACGATTTTATTGGGGCACTTGTAAGCAGGACGTTGAAAATTGGTGCAGGTCTTGTCACGTTTGTATTGCTAAAAAAGGAACTTATTGATAAAGGGAAATCTGAATTACGAATTTATAACGTTGGAGTTCCATTTGAGAGAGTGCAAATGGATATTTTGGGTCCATTTCCGACATCTTCTACAGGGAATAAATACTTATTAGTTGTCTCTGATTGTTTCACCAAATGGGTCGAAGCTTTTCCGTTGAAGAATTTCAGGGCGAATACTGTTGCGGAAATCTTCGTAAATCAAGTAATTTCAAGATACGGTGTACCTTCAGAATTACACACCGATCAAGGGAGGAACTTTGATTCTAGTGTTTTCCATGAATTGTCAAGTTTATTGGGAATTAAAAAGACCAGAACTACCCCATTTCATCCTCAGTCCAATGGTTTGGTCGAAGGTCAGCATCAAACAATTATAAATTATTTGGCTGTTTGTTGCGGAAACTCAACGAGATTGGGATCGTTGGATAGGAAAGTGTTTATTAGCTTATAGGTCAGCTAAACACGAGACTACAGGGATTACTCCAGCCGTATCATGTTTTGGTCGAGATTTGAAACTACTTTTAGATCTTCTTCGTGGTAGTCCTCCAGAAGTTGGAGTGGATGTTTCGGAAGAAAGTTATGTGACGGAACTAAAAGAAAAATTGAATAGTATTCATGATAGGGTTAGGCAACGCTTAAATATGAAGTCTTCAAGAGCAAAAACTTACTATGATCGAAAGGCTCGCCAAATTCATTTTGAGTGTGGACAGAAAGTCTGGTTGTTTAATTCTCGTAGGATTGTTGGTAGGTCTCCCAAGTTACAAAGCAATTGGGAAGGTCCTTATGAAATAATTAAGAAGCTTAATGATGTTGTTTATTGTATCCGGAAGTCTAGAAGGCATAGAAATAAAATTGTTCATTTAGATCAATTAGCTTCGTATCATGAAAGGCAGATTTAAATCACATCCGAAACCCGATTTATGGTTTATGTTACTTGATATTTGTTAATTTTCTTTCTGTTTTTTTTTCTTGAGGAATTGAAGAAGATGTTTTATAGAAACTTCTTTCGAAATTTGTTCTTCAAAGACCATCATTGAAGACTCTGTCTTTCCCCGGTTTTTGACCGTGGTTTTCCCGTGGGACGAAGAGCGAATGCCGAGACAGGGACTTGAGGTGTCCTCTTAGAAGGGCGGTGGGTCCACGGGTGTTACCCACCCCCCTCTTGTCCGAAGATTCGCTCCCTTATGTTGAGATGCGGAGATGCGGCAGCATTGGATATTTCCGGAAATCAGGCGAAGAACGGGGGACAGCTACTGCAATTTCAAGATTTATCGAAGTCGATTGGGTTCTGGATTTTGACGCTGCTCGGTAACCTGCAGCAGAAGCTCAGGATAGGGCAGGAAACCATTTTTGTACCCTGGAGTCGACATTGGATATTCTTGTCAAGCGGGTTCGATGGCAGTATCCTGTATATTCCTGGAGGGTGTGTGATTGGGGCCGATAAATAATGGCGCTCGGTAACCTGTAGCAGCAGCTCAGGGTAGAGCAGGAAGTCATTAAAGTACCCTGGAGTCAACGCCTTGGAAGAAGAGGACAACGATCAACCCATTTAATTTAGAAGAGCCCTTCTATCATTGATTGTCGGGACGACAATTTTAAAGAGGGGGAGTAGTGTTGCGTCCCTACGGGTCGTCTGTGACCGTTATTCCTGAATCTGCTGTACCCGTCTCCGGGAGAACGTTGCTAAGGGTTGTTGTTAAACAACGGTGTTCATTTGGAGAGGGATCGGCCATCAGGGAGTCTCGCGACGGATGTCATTCCGGGCGGACGTATTCGAGATAACTGTTATTGTTCTGTGTTCCTTGTACAATAGTGTTCTGTGTTATTATATTAAAGTTCCTTTCGTTCTTTCAAAGGAGTGTTAATTATTTACTTGCGGTACGCGAGTGTCGGTTGTGTCACGCGGATTCGAGTTAGATCGATTTCGATCCGCGGACGCAACAATATTTATAAATTATAATATTTTAATTAATTAGGAATAAGGATAAGAATAAGAATTAGGAACAAGGATAACGAAGTTGTACTAAACAAATTTAATTAGAAATACAAATTTAATTTTTAATTTTTTTTTGTTTTGTACATTGTGTGCGTGTGTGTGTATGTGTGTATGTGCGTGTGTGTACTAATAATAACTATAAACTAATAAGTATGCCTAAGGATATGAATTCATAATAAAAAATAATGAATATAATACAAACTGAAACTTATAGATAAAATAAAATAAAACCATAAAATAAAAAATAATAAAATAAAAATAAATCATAAAATAAAAAAATAAATCAAAAGGGAACTTTAAAAAAAAAGCATGTATCCAGATGCCGCGGATGACGCAGGCTCGTATCCAGATGGTAAAGGTATATATCCGGGTGGCGCAGGCACATATCCGGATGGCACAGGCACATATCCGGATGGCACAGGCGGCGCAGGCACGTATCCGGACGATGCAGGCGTCGCGGGCATGTATCCGAATGGTGCAGGCGTCGCGGGCATGTACCCGAATGATGCAGACTGCGCAGGCACGTATCCGGATGTCACAGGCACATATCCGGATGGCACAGGCGGCGCAGGCACGTATCCGGATGATGCAGGCACATATCCAGATGACAGGGGTGCCGGCATGTACCCTGTTGGCGTTGGCGGCATGCCGGCGTTTTTCTGCTTTCGCCTCTCTCGGAAGATCGCCCACCGCACCGCATTACTAATGCGCTGGAAAAAAAATTAAAATATTAATGTTTTTACACACACACACACACACACATTCACACTTGTGTGTATAGTATATGTATGTATATTACATATGAAAGAAATACATTCTGTATGTATCTATGCTCGCGCATATTTTATACATATACGAACACCATACACATGTGATATACATACATATATTATACATATAAGTGTGAATGTGTGTATGTGTGTGCGTGTTACAATGCGACTTTTTTGAAAGTTGAAATATCATCTCTCATCTTCCAGTCTAAAATCATTTGTGAAATGGTAACAGACGCGTGATTCAATATATTATATTATTTGCAAATCACACATACAAATTGCAAATAATATAGTAGTACATTGAAGCACATGCCAGTTACTGCTTCACCGTAAATGATTTTAAAACTGGAATATAAGAAATGATATTTCAGCTTTAAAAAAGATCGCGCATTATAACACATTGTAACATACACATACACACATATATTTACATATACATATTTACACACACACACACACATATTTATTAAAAAATTTTATAATAAAACTAACCTTTTGTACATTTGGTCCAGAGGACCGATTCAAGCCCGTCGGCATCCGCCTGTTCTTGGCTAGCGGCGACGTCGCCACGGTCACCCGCCTCCTCGGGTCCGCCGCTAGCCGCTAGCGGTGACGTTGCCGTGGTCATCCTGGCCCTTGACTTTGATGCCGCCGGCATAGACATCGGCATCGCCGCCGTCGTCGAACTCGGCATCGACATCGATGCAGTGTTGTTGTTCGGGCCGGGTTTTTTCGCGCCTGCATGGCAAACGCGGTATCAGTACAGTGCTTAGTTGACCAAAAAGAAGTACCATTAATCACCCGCACAAAAATATCTGATAATTGTTAAAAATCTATTATAAAAATATTAAATATTCAAATAAACACATATATATTATAAATAAAATATAAATAAACTGAAAAAGGAAAGGGTAATAAAATAATTAATTAAAAAACATTTTAATATAAACAAAAATAAAATTTTATTTTTGGCAGAATCTCATAGAATACCAACATTTATTGCAAGTATAAGGAAAACTGCCAAAAACCTCACCAGTATTCTTACAAATAATACAAAAAATAAAAATATTTATTTGTTTAAATGAACATAAATAAAATTCATTAAATATAAAAATATCTTTTTAAAAATAATTAATTAAATAATCAATTAAAGAAATAAAAAACATTTTTTCTACAAATACTAATTTTAATTATAATGTAATTTATACCATTTTTTTTTATTAAAAGAGATAATATAATAATTAAATAAAATAAATTCTAAAAATAATTACAAAATCTAAAAATAATTACAAACTAATTAATTGCACATAAATATTAAAATTAATTGCACATAAAATTTGGATTTTATTATACAGATATAAATTTATAATAAAACAAATTTTATTAAACTGTAAAAAACAAAACAATAATAAAGATACAATAAAAACAAAAACAACATTGACTAGATGTATAATTGTACTTTATACAAAATAAAATATATAAAAGCAATAAAAATGATTGTACATGACGCAAAATAAAATATATAAAAGCAATAAAAAAATATTAAGATCCATCAGATTGCAAATCGTTGCATGACTTACTTCTCCATATATTATTATGCAACGCTAAATGTCTAGAATCTACTTCAAAAGTAGTACAGTTAATATTTTCAGCCTCAAGACTTGATCGAATTATACAAATTGCAGAAACCATATCATTAGATAATCGATTCCTTTTTTTAATTTTTACATCTGTTACTACAGAAAAAATACGTTCTGCTTCGGCATTTGAATGTGGAAAAGAAAGAACTATTTGAACTAATAAATCTAAATTTATAAATACTTTTTCATCATTAAAATCTTTATATTCTATAATTTTTTTCCACATTTCATCAATTTTTAAAGTTAATTCCTTTTTTTGTTCTTCATCAAAAATCGACGGTAAAATTCTCCATTCAAAAGCTAATTTAGTAATATCAATATTAATAGATTTTATTTGATTAACAATATAAGTTACATCTTTAATTTTAACTCGACCTTCATCATATAAAGCATACTTAGGTTTTAAAAAAGATAATTGTTCAAAAAGAGTATTATTATATGATAAACGTTTTAACATTTGCCGAGTTGCTGTTTCATAAAAATCTAGACATTTTAGCTTTATTTGTTGACTGCATTCTGGAGATAAGGTGTTCAAAAAGTTCTCACATTCAGGTCCAACATATATATTTTCTACAGGCTGTATATTTTCTTCATTATCAATATCTAAAGATGAAATATTCTTAATTGCATTAGAAATCAGAAAATTTTGTATTAATTGTCGTATCAATTGTTGGCTACTTTCAAATAATTTATGAATTAAAATCTTACGCGATTGAAACAAAGCGTTAAAATTATTTAAAAAATGTAATGCAAATTTTAAAAATAATAAATAAGCTTTAATTGAATTATCATTTAATTCCGTTAAAATTATTTCCGCAGATTTAGTTTTATCTTCGACAACTGCTAAAGTAAAATATTTTTTCAAAACATCCCAATTTTCAAGTAATCTAACAACGCACTTTTGTAAAACAAGCCATCTAGTATTTGACAATTTTAATAATTTATGTCTTTCCACATTGAAAAAATCTTGGAATTCACCTAAAATTGTACATCTCTTTGGATTGCCGGAAATGTAAGTAGAAACCCCTCTAATTAAAGTTTCACACGACGAAGGTAATGTTTCGCAAGATTTACTAGCTACAAGCGCGGAAGAATGGCATATATAATTTAATGTTATTAATCCCGGTACTTCTAATTTTAAACGATACATAAAAGAATTATTGCATCCAGTCATAACTGATGCATTATCACATGCCATTCCAACAATATTTGTTATAGGGATTTCTTTTTCGTCTAAAAGATTTTTAAATGTTTCGAAAAGTTTGCTCGCGGAACAATCTGTAGTTTAATGAAACTAAATCTAATAATTGCGTTACGACTTTTTTATTTGAAGGTGAAACATAGCGAACAAGGATACACATTAATTTCGTATCTGATATATCGGTACTCTCATCAATTAAAATAGAAAATTTGCAAATTCGTAAATTCATAATAAGTTTTTCATTTTCTCTTTTAGCGATAACATTTTTAACAATATTCGCGCATTTTAATCGGCCCAGTGACATATCTTGTACAATTTTAGGATCTATACAAATATCTTTCAATAATGGAATCAAATGATTTGCGGTATAAAAAGCTACATTACGTTTGGCAAAAAATGCTGCTAATTTAATTTCTGCTTCTTGACTTTATCTTTATATGATAATATATCTTCAACGTTATCAACTGCGTTGTTATTATTATTATTATTAATGTTTGTATTATGTTTGACCGTTTGCGAATGTTGAAGTAAATCTGTCTTACAACATCTGATGGTCTTATTACATGCAGTACAAAAAGCTTTATTTTCTACATGATGGGGAGCTAACAATTCTTTAAAATTATCCTCATGCAGCCATGCATTTTGAAAGTCTCTAACTTTCGGTCACTTAATTGCTCCTTCTCTTTGCGCATGCATTATTTATAAATATACTTATCTACTCATCTTAACCTAGCCTGTCCTTATTGTCGGGTCCACCAAGACTTTCGCGCCCAAACACTACTCCTCTTATATACACCGCTGCTTTGGCAGCCATCTACCACGCATGCGCGAGAAAACCCGGCCCGAACAACAACACTGCTCGGCAGGCCGGGCTTATATACCCGGCCGGGGCCCCCCACTATGCTGTCGGTCCGGAAGTGGGGTCGATTCCGTGTGGGGACCGCGAGAGAGATAGGGCGAGTCGAGAGCGAGATAGCGCGCCTAGCGCAAGCGGGACGGTGCGTGTGGCATGTGAGCGAGCGAGAGAGCGTGCGCGATGGTCGTGCAAATGGGATAGGCAGAGCAGGATAGAGTAAGCGAGGCGGATGTATTACAATAGATATGTATTTATGTATGCGCCGGTGGTAACGGCTGTGGCGTTACATAATTATTAATGCATCACCTTTAAATTTTGCATAGCAAAATTTTTAACTAAAAGCTTTCAAACAAAAATAAACAAGAGTTGAGATAGATTCAAAATGTAAAAAGTTTTGGTGTAAAACGTTTGTCCTGACGTTAATATATATTCTTTTAACAGTGTGTAATCTATTTTATATGCCCTATTATTGTATTACAAATTATCAGAAGTGGGATTAACGTATACTGTTAATTGATTTAAATGTCATTTATGATCAGTTGTGTCATATAGTGTGTTGCCGAATCGGTCATAGTTGTGTGCATTTAAGAAGACCTAAAAAATACGCTAGAGATTCAGGACAGAAATTTAATTTAATTTATAAGCAAAGAAATTCTGAATCAACATCAATTATGACAGAACGCGGCCAAAGAAAAGCTCTCCAAAATATGACAAATGTCGAGCACAAACAGAAACTAAAAGATTTAGGCTTACCTACGAACGGAAATAATTGTTAAGCAAAATCATGGAAGCAGGTCCAGAAGATACCTGAATGAATGAAGATGATGTAATCGAGGGCCACGATAGCACCGAAAAAATTGCATAAGCATCAACAAACAACGCATCAAATATACGCGATGGCAAAAATCAAACGGTATTATGATGAACGGAAATATTGAATTTCGATTATGTCAAAAAAATTAAATTTATGCGTCGTGAAAGATCATTTATGGAACGTGAAATGGAAATTATGAAACGTAAGAAGCTTCTACGAAATACACCTTTTTCTTCGAATGGATATGAAAGGATTATAAAGTCTCATGTAAATATTAAAGCAAATATTAAAGTGAATTATTAAATGAATTCTCAGGTACTGATCTTAATTTGGAGCAATGGAAAAAACAATTGAGATTATTGTGTGTCACTTCCGAACTGGACGATAATACCGCAAAAATTTTTATTGCTTCTCGACTCAAAGCAAAAGCACAAGCATGGTTTCATTCAAAACCCGAATTATTACTAATGGACGTAGATGAAATTTTACAGCAGATGAAGACGATGTATGATTACCGTGCAAATAAAGTTGATCTACGCAAACAATTTAAAGCAGGCATATGGCAATCTACTAAAAGTTCTCTTGATTATTATCACGACAAAATTAAAATCAATAGAGTACCGATAGTAGAAGAGGAGTCCTAGATTATATAATCGATGGTATTCCAGATCATCAAGTGAGAAATTAGGTTAGAATGCAAAACTTTTCATCAATATCTGAGCTGCTACAAGCATTTAAGAAAGTCACGATTCGATCAGATACTGGTTTAAATCAACGATTAAAATCAGCGACCGGTAATAATCACGAAGTAGAAACGATTAAAAATGAGGCGGAGATGGATATAAGAACCTCAAGACATCAGAAAAAAAATGTAAGTTTATTAAAGACAATAAATGCTACAACTACAATAAATTTGGTCATCACATTAATCAATGGAGACAACCCAAGAGTGGGAAAGAATCTTGTTTTACCTGTCGAGAATTTGGACGTGGCAAAGGACTTCCAAGAGAGGGCCAGGAAAAGAGAAATTGCTAATATCGAAAATGTGGTTAAGGAAGACGATTTCCAGAAGAATGTTACTTAGCAAATAAGCAATAATAATATCAATTATATTTTATATTTAAATATCTTGCTAGATACTGGTACTCCAGATGATGTATTTTTTAAATTAATAGAATCAGGCGATGTATCAGTCTATTTAGATGATATTCTGATTGTATTAGAGACGCTGGAACATCAAATTAAAATCATGAAATAAGTTTTCCGATTATTAGTAATAAAATAGAAAAATAAAATAGAATTAAGATTGGATAAATGTGAATTTTTAACTACAAAAATAGAATATGTGAGTACGTAATTACGTGAATATGTAATTACAAAAAAAGGGTTACAACCTACTATGAATGGCATAACAGCTATATAAAAATTTCCTATTCCTCGAAATATTAAAGATGTACAAAGTTTTTGTACATCTATTATTGGTTTGAGTTCTTACTTTTGGAAATTTATAGAAAAATTTACATTTATTGCCAAACCGTTGTATGAGATAATTAAGCATAATTTTCTTTTTAATTTAGTTCGAAAGAATTAGAGGCATTCGAAACAATAGAATTTAAATTCAAGCTCCATTATTAGCTATTTATTAGGTTAGGTTAGGTTTTAAAGGATTTAATTGAATTACATTGCAATGCTAATTTATTAGGGTATGTTGCAATTTTGATGCAAAGAAAGTCGGATATGAAATTTTATGTATTTTGGAAATTTCATTCTTGTATTTTCCTGTATTTTGTATTTTGGAAAAGAACTTCTAATACTGAAAGTCGTTATCATAGATTTTAATTAGAAACACTCGCTATAATTTATGCTTTACGATGTTTCAGAGTATATATGTGCAGGATATAAAATTCAAAATAGTGATTGATTGTGACTCACTTTGAATAAAAAAGATATTAACCCCGAATTGCATGTTGGATACTAAATTAAAAACTATGACTATGAAATAAATATGAGAACACCGATCAAAAAATAAAATACAATACTTAGTAAAACAAATAATATTTTAGTCATTGAATTCATTAGAATAATATTTCGATTTGTCAAAGCAAAGATCCAAAGATAAAGATTTTATGTGAAAAATTAGAAGAACAAGAAGATATTTATTTTGAAATGTGGAATGGTTTAGTTTGTAGAAAAAAGATTCAGGATTGTTATTTTATGTACCTGCGTCTATGGAAAATAATATTATATATAAATATTATGATGAAATGGGACATTATGCTATAAAAAAAACTGTAAATAATATTATATGTAATTATTGGTTTCCAAAATTAAAACAAAAAGTAGAAAGACACATAAAAAACTTTAAAATGTATAGATTTTCTGCAGCTAATGGAAGAAAAGAAAGCTTATTACATAACATACCAAAAGAAAATGTTCTATTTCATACATTACATATTGACTTTTTAAGATCCATAGAGAAAAAAAATATCATTTAAAACAATATATATTTTTAGTAATAGATGCTTTTACAAAATATGTTAAATTATATGCTACAAAAACCATATTCAGTAACGAAGCATTTGTCAGTCATTATACTACGCCGAAAATAATAATCTGTGATAGAGGTACTGCGTTTACCTCGCAAAAATTTCATTTTTAATGAAAAATGACGTTTAATGAATACTCAATATATAATAGCCACTACTTCGCTCTAGGCAAATGGATAAGTCAAATGAATTGATCGTATATTCACACCAATGTTAGCTAAACTAGTCGATAATGATATAAAAAAATATTTGTATCAAATGCTTCCTCAAACAGAGTTTTGTATTAATAATACTATTAATAAAAGTATTATACAAAGGAAATTCCTAGTAAATTATTATTTGGTATTATAAACGAAATAATGTAAAAGATGAAATAACTAGTTATTTAACAGACAAATGTGTTAATAATAAAGATTTAGAATTAATCAGACCTAAAAGTAGAAAAAATATTTCTAAGTCAGCAATAAAATGAAGTTCAAGTTAATAATAAAAAAAAAAGGCATATAAATATTGTGAAGGAGATTTTGTTATGATTCATAATTTTGATTGTACTCCTGGAATTTCTAAAAAATTGATTTCAAAATTTAAAGGATCGTATGTTGTTACAAAAAAACTCCGAAATAATAGATATGTATATTATATCTAATGTAGATGGTTTTCGACGTATAAATAAGTTATATAAAGGAATATGGGAAGCTGCTAATATGAAATTTTGGGCACGATATAAAAAATTAATTATCTATTAAAAATATTTGTTTGTAAAGATATTCTTTTAAGTTATTATAATATTAATCTTGTTCGTAATTAGTTAAATATTGGATGATTGCATAAGTTCGTGCCCGATTTTCATAGATGGCATTAAGTTACTGCATGGGGAGTTCTATTGTTTTCGTGTGGTAATTGTTGCTTACACCGAATAGATGACGTTGTCTTATGTCAATTTAGCGTCAGATATTGTTCAGATAAGTCCATATCATAAAAAATGGAGAACGAAAAGGTGCATTTGCGGCATGTAATGCTATATGAATTTCGGAAAGGCGTGAGTGTTGGGATTGCATAAAAAAATATTCAAAGCGTTTATTTGGACCGCGCTCCTGCTCTCCGAACAGTCAAAAAGTGGTTTGGCAAATTTCGAAATGGTGATTTCAACATGGAGGATCAACCCCGCTCTGGACGGCCTTCTGGCATTGATGATGACATTGTGTATGTTAGTGGAAAGAAACCCAAGGATTACAACTGAGGATATTGCTGAGAGGCTAAACATCGATAATTCAACCGCTTTTCGTCATTTAAAAAAGCTTGGATACATTTCCAGGCTTGATACGTGGGTGCCGCATCTCTTGACTGAAAGGAATAAGCTAAATCGCATGACTGTGGCTCTTTCTTTTCTCGAGCGTAACAAAAAAGAGCCTTTTTTAGATCGAATGGTAACAGGCGATGAAAAGTGGATTCTCTACAAAAACGTACAGCGAAAGAGGACATGGAAAACAGCAGCTGAAGGAACAGAACCCGTAGCAAAGGCTGGCTTTCATCCGATGAAGGTGTTGCTGTGTGTTTGGTGGGATCGCAAGGGAATTATTTACTTTGAGCTGCTCCAACGCGACGAAACAATCACGGCGGACAAGTACTGTGAGCAACTAACTAGACTCGCTGCAGCTATTCGAGAAAAACGTCCGATTTTGGCCAATCGAAAAGGCGTCATCTTCCACCACGACAATACTAGGCCACACGTCGCTCAACAGACGCTGCGAAAACTGCAAGAGTTGCAATGGGAAATTCTGCAGCACCCGCCATATTCTCCAGATATTGCGCCTTCAGATTTTTATCTGTTCCGGTCTTTGCAGAATAGTTTAAATGACAAGAATCTCAATTCCGAGGAAGCTGTCGAAAACCACAAACTTTTTTTCAAGAAAAACCAAGTTCTTTCTTCAAAAATGGAATCGACAAGCTTATAGATTGTTGGAAAACCATTGTAGAAAAGAATGGAGACTATATAATTGATTAATAAAATATAATCTATTGAAGTTTATATTTAAATCGGGCACGAACTTATGCAATCACCCAATATAATTTTTAATTTTTGAATATTGATTTAACTTCATAGTTCGAGGACAAACTGATAATCAAGAATGGCCGAAAACTGTAAGATACTCTTTTAATTATTAATGTATCACCTTTAAATTTTCCATAGCAACGCTTTTAAAAATAAACAAGAGTCAATAGATTCAGAATATAGAAAATTTCGGTGTAAAATGTTTGTCCTGACATTAAAATATATTCTTTTCGTAGTATGTAATCCATTTTATGTGCGCTATTATTATATTACATATGTCTTTATCTGGCTGCTTATTGCAAGACGTGTATCATACGTAAATGTAATAGAGTAGGCTTTCATTTATTCCACAAAAAGACGATATCGCTCATTGTTATCTCGTGCAAGCGCATACATGACTTCGGGCAAATGAAGATAGATAGATGGTGAAGACAAAACTTAGATGAACTTAGAAAACTTAGACTCATAGCTTAGATTGGCTGTAAACCTTTTAATATATAGATATTCAATGAAAGATTGAAAATGAAAAACCGGTATCTAATGAAATCTAATCCATCACTAAAACCAAAAAAAGCTATCAAATTAATTGTTATATGAAAAATTACACACCTCAGATACTGGATGAATGAAAATAATTCCTTCTGAAATATTCTTAATATATATCTTCTTATATAATATAAAATATATATCTCCTTTTAATATATAAATCTCCTTGAAAAACTCCAGAAAACTTCTGAAAACTCCTCGCAATAACTTGAAAAATTATGGAACTAAGAAAAACACGTCCGTACGGATTCACGTTATCACAGAGAAGAAGGAAATGTTACACAGAGAAAAACAAAATAGCCGCGTTGGGAGGAGACTTTCCGTTATGGAAGATTCATACTACGTGGATGCAGTGCGTTCACGCAGTGTGAATCCTTCATAAAGTAATCAGCACAGTTGACCAATCAGAATAAGATCCTGTTCAACTGTGGCCAAGTGGCAATGTGAGCTATCGGATCTCGTCCGGCCGCGCTTGTGTCGGTTATGCGCGCCAAAATAATGGACTAGGCTTCTATTTAAACAGCAATTTAGACCGCTATTATTATGTTAAATTAATTTAAAAATAGAATGACAATTTAAAAAAAGTTATTATTATTCAATTAATTAGTATAATATGTATATTAGTTCGGTTCATTTTAGGGTTCAATACATACTCAGTACGCCGTACTGGTATGGTACAGTTCCTATTGTGATATACATATATCGAACAGTTCGCAGTACAGGTACGATAATGGTACACTGTATCATAGTATTACATATTCTTTTTGTACTGATACCGTATAGTTACGTCGTACGTCGCCATCTCGTGGTAGTAAAGTAATAGTACGATAATAATATCTCGTGCGGGAATCGTACGCTTGGTTATCTAGGTATTGCGCCAAATGAATAGAACTTTAGGTAATTATTTACATTAAAAGACACCTCGCCGATGACCGTGACCTTGACATATGTTGTCATGGACATAATTCTGAGTAACTTTTTCTTATAATTTAATCGGCGGCCATTGTTTATTAAAAAGTTATTAACAAATAAAGTTTGAGAAATAAAACGTAATTTTTACATGAGTTTGTAATTTCTAAGCGAGAGCTAAGATTCATTCGCATCAAGACGTATAACTCAAATCAAATTTTCAAAAATAGGTTTGGGTTAGGTTATATCTTCCGGAAGTGGAGCCCTCCGTAGGAGGGGGGGAGGGGCGGAACCCACTGCGTTCACGCATATATTTTCCCATTCACACAATAATCGTGAGATGAATCTAGCTTTGCATTGTAAATTATATGGGTGGACACAGTGGGTTCCGCCCCTCCCCCCTCCTACGGAGGACTACACTTTTGGGAGATATAACCTAACCCAAACTTATTTCTGATATAAAACTAAAATTTGATTCAAGTTACGTTATATAACCAAAACCAAATGTTCATTTCGAAGCTTCAATCTTTAACATTAAATATCTCAGAAACTATAAGACACTGCCGATTAAGTTATAAGAAAAAGTTACTCAGGATCATGTCCTTGACAACATATATCAAGGTCAAAGTCATTGGCGAGGTGTCTCTTAATATAAATAATTACCAAAATTTATACTATAAATTTTATTTCTTTTATTATTATTTAAATAAAAACATTTTTTTAAAAAGCTGTTATACAAAGTAGCTGTTTTAATTTCCTAGAAAAATAATGATATCAAAAAATTATGCCAACTATATAAAAATTTATTATAAAATTTTTTTATTTTATTATTTCCGTTATTAAGAAAAAATATATTTAATACATCATAATATAATTAGAATAGTAGGACGTATAGCTAAATTAGAATTATTTTATAATTAACTAAATGCACAGTATACACACATCTAACGTTTTGGGATATATTTATTGAAGGAAAATTTCTCATAAACTCTAAATCGCATGAAACAAACTTACACCAAAGCAAAGTATAAAAACTTGTCGTGCTCGGGTCGCATTAAAACATTGTCCCAAATTTATTTGTATTGTACAATATCTCATATTATGTGAAAATTATTTGCATCATTTATATAATAAAAGTATTATTAAATATTTACATTTTATATAAAATTTTATTAAGTTTTATATAAAAAGCATATATCAAAAAAATATATATAATAATTTACAAATCTACTAAAATTTCAATTATATAGGAAAATAGGGTAAAACCGGGTACCTTTTGTACCTCATGACAAGAAACTACTTGCTTTACAAAAGCTTTTGCTAATAGCTCTAATGTTTTTTAATGGAAGAGCTTCAACCCATTTAGTGAAACAGTCGATTACAACCAATAAATATCGATTACGTACTGAAGTAACGGGAAGAGGACCAAGTATATCCATCTGAACCCTTTCAAATGGAGAACCTACATTATAAATTTGTAACGGAGATTTTCCTTTTTCTGAAGAACCTTGTTTTGCTACACAAATTTTACACGAACGACACCAATCCTCCACATCATGTTTACATGTAGCTCAATAAAAACGTTTCCGGATCTTCTCCAATGTCTTATTTACCCCAAAATGACCGCCGGACGAGGAATCATGGGCTACTTCCAATATTTGATTTATGCAATTCCTAGGGACAATAATCTGAATAATAATAGATTAAAAATTTGGAGACTCCCACTTTTTATATAGAACACCATTCTTCAAAACTAATGCATCCCAATAGGACCAATATATTTTTGCCGAAATATCCTGCATGGCCATTTCTTGTCGAGGAGGACGTATTCCTGATTCTTTTCCTTGTAAGAAAATCGAAATAATTGGATCCTCCAATTGTTTCTTCCGCCATTCTTCTAAACAATCTTTCCCTAAAACTATTCGAGCAACCAAATTCTCTTTAAATTCTACTTTTGTACAATAATCACAACCTAATGCCGCACAAGGACGTCTTGACAGCCCATCAGCATTTTGATGTAGTTGTCCCTTCCGATGAATGATTTCAAACTCATATTGCTGCAATCTTTCTAACCAACGGGCTAATTGACCTTCTAAATCTTTAAAAGACATCAACCAACGAAGTGAAATATGATCCGTTCGAACTAAGAATTTCCTTCCATATAAATAATGATGAAAGGACTTCAGTGATTCCACAATAGCCAATAATTCCCTTCGAATCACGTAATAATTCTTTTCTGTCTTACTCAAAATTCGGCTGAAATAAACAATAACTTTTTCAATTCCATCTTGAACTTGTTATAAAACTGCACCAATCCCATGATTTGAAGCATCAGTGTCAAGGATAAACTCTCCCTTTTCCATAGGAAAAGATAAAATTGGTGAAGAAATCAATTTTTGTTTCAACTCTTCAAATGCTTGTTGACAAGATTGAGACCACTCAAATGTGACCTGATTCTCAGTGAGCATAAACAGAGGTTTTGCTATCAAAGAAAAAAAATACAAATTTTCTATAGTAGGAACAAAATCCTAGAAAACTTCGAACCTGTTTCTTATTTTGAGGAATAGGCCAGTCCTTTACAGCAGTGATTTTCCCAGGATCTGTAGTGATGCCTTGTTCTGATACAATATGTCCTAGATATTTCACCTCCCTTCCAAAGAGAGAACATTTTTTGGGATTAATTTTCAAGTTTGCCATACGTAAGCGAAGAAAAACCCTCTTTAGATTAGCCACCATTTCCTCAAAAGATTTGCTAAAAACAATCACATCATCAAGATATACCAAACAGATTTTAGATAAAATATTTCGAAGAACTTTTTCCATTACTTTTTCCGCTCAAAAGTAGCTGGAGCATTGCATAAGCCAAATAGCATGACTGTAAATTGCCATAAACCATTTCCTACGAAAAACGCCGTCTTTTCTTTGTCCTCAGAAGAAAGTTTCACTTGCCAATATCCACTTTTTAAATCTAGAGTGGAAAACCAGGAATTCCCTGATAACTGGTCCAAAATATCCTCAATACGTGGTAGGGGATAAGAATCCTTGACCGTGACCGTATTCAATTTCCTATAGTCCACACAAAATCTTAATGATCCATCCTTTTTCTTAACTAGTACTACAGGAGAAACCCACGGACTTTGAGATTCTTCAATTACACCCTGCAACTTCATTTCCTGAATAATCTGACTTACTTCGTCTCTAAGATGTATGGGAACCCTTCGAAGAGCCTGTTCAATAGGATTGGAATCCTTTATGTTGATGACATGCTTTAAAACTTCACAGTTTCCTGCAATTAAATCTTCCGAAAACACATCCTGAAATTCGTTTAAGAATTTAGCAAATACATCCTTCTGAGAAATATTTAGGTTTTTAGAGTTTTCTTCAAAAAATTTCTCCAAGATACAAGGAACTTTCTCTTCAGAAATCATTCGCGAACATGAAAATTCAATATCTCTATGATACTCAAAATTCCCGAATTCAGACTCAAAAGCTCTGCCCAAATCAATCATTTCAAGAAAATCAATTTCTAATATGCAATCATCCGAAATATTAGCAACTAGCATCGGAACATCCAAAGAATACTTTCCTAATTCTATTCCAACAATAACTTTATAATTCATTGAAACAGTCTCTCCCGTTGGATATTTTAAACTATATTCATTTATTTCATACCGTTGCTTTGGCCCCATAACCAAGCTTTCATTTAAAATCGAAACATCGGAGCCCGTATCTATTTTAAATATACAATTTCCACCATCTAACATTCCCTTGTAACAGAAAGAATTTTTCTTAACTCTATTTATTTTGTAAAAACGATTATACAATCTTTCCGGGGCATTTTTTTTGTTAGCCGAACTTACCCCGCAGAATTCGACTAATGTTTGTTTTCCGTTAAAGACGGGCATTCTGAACGGAAGTGCCCCTGAGCACCACACTGCCAACATTCTTTCTTTGTCTGGAAGAATATATTCTTTTGATCCTTATAATTGAATTTACTTTGCTTTATGAAGTTCCTCTTATCAAAATCTTTTTCCCGTCTTCCATTCTCTTGTTTAAAATTAAATTTATGAATTTTATTATTATTTCCCTGTTGACTATATTTATTTTTAACAAAACTATTTTCTTGTATGACTTTAACAGCCATTCCCCCTTTCTACAGCTGATTTTAAAGAAGAAACACTCTCCAGCTGTAAAGTTCGTTTCACAAATCCGTCCGATAGCGCGGCGATAAACTGCGCGCAAGCAATTTTATCTCTCACCTCATGTGAGCATTCGGGATAAGCCAAACGAGACAATCTCTCTAAATCTGCACCTAAGGTTGCTAAATTTTCCGAATATTTTTGTTTCCTATTTGTAAATTGGGTGTAATATGTCTGAGCTAAATGCCCTTCCCCAAAATGCAATTCTAATTTCGATTTTAACTCCTCGAATCGTAAATTTTCGATTTCAAAAATTCCATCTAAAACCGAACGCGCTTTTCCCCTCAAATATGATGCTAACGCTACTGTCTTAAAAGAATCATTCCGCAAATTGGCCCGCGCTATCAGATTGAACTGTGTCATAAATTCGGGTAAAGGGACTCTTCCATCATAATTGTCGGGTTTCAATTTATATCCAAGCACATTTTCTCTAAAAGAATTTTGGCTTCACGCTACGGAATCTCGGTTATTAGTTGGACTTAGCTGTGTTTGCCGTTGTCGGAAAATCTCTCCCATTCGACGTAGTTCACTATCCCGCTCACGCAGTTGCGATTCAAACTCAGTTCGCAATCGCTCTTCGCGAAGCTCCCGAATTTCCCGCATTGCAGATTGCAGAGTAATCGCCTCCAACGATGGCCCCGATGTCGCATCTTGAAGCGTCGTCGTAGCACGAACTTTCTTTCGTGTAGAAACTCCCGTTATTGATCCCTGTTGCTCCATTGCCATAGCTCACGCTTTTCTTTTAAAATACACAAAACGGTCCGCCGTATCCCGGACGAGCTCCCAAATTGTTGCGTCCGCGGATCGAAATCGATATTACTCGAATACGCGCGACACAACCGGCACTCGCGTACCGCGATGTAAATAAAGGACACGTATTAAAAAGAACGAAAGGAACTTTTTGAGGAAACAATGCATTTTCGTGAAAAATGTTTCATGCAAAAGTTGTAGAGCTCTAAGTGGCGTACTATATAATAATATTAGTATGATCTTGAATAGCACCGTCAAGGTCATATAAAAATTACTTTGAATTTTTTAAAAGGGACCCCCCCATTTTTTATTACATATTCTTATAGCTTACCTCGAAGGCTTCCCAAAACATTATAATAAAGTGTTTTTTCATTAAGTACTTTTTGGGTTATTTTATATTTTATTCTGACATATTTTGATATAAAAAATTAAATATCTTGTAGAACATTTAGTTTTCAATAATCTTATCGTAATACTTTTGTGTACAGAACAATGAGACAAATCAATTAGTGCAAAAAAAAACAAACAAATAATTGTTTAAAAAAATACATTGTAAATAAGTTTCTTAGAAACAATTATTCTTTTATAGTAATTGATTTGTCTCATTATTATGTACATAAAAATATTACGGTAAGATCATCGAAAACTAAATGTTTTACGAGATATTTAATTTTTTATATCAAATTATGTCAGAATAAAATATAAAATAACTCAAAGAGTACTTAATGAAAGAATATTTTATTATAGTGTTTTGGAAAACTCTCGAGGTAAGCCATAAAAATATGTAATGAAAAATTGGGGGTTTCATTTAAAAAATTCAAAGTGATTTTTATATGACCTTGACGTTGCCATTCAAGAATATACTAATATTATTATGTAGTGCGCCATTTAAAACTCTACAACATTTGCATAAAACATTTTTCACGAAAATGCTTTGTTTCCTCAAAAAATTGCTGATACGGGCGCTGTGTTACACCCTGTATACAGGGTGAGGCATTTATATTGAGACACCTAAATATCTAAAAAATAAAGCAAGATAGAAAGGAATGTTTCAGACAAAAGTTGTTCGGTTCTAAGGGGGTCATAAGATGGCGCCATTGGTTTGATCTCTGTGAGTGCTATATAGTTAAATAACTAGACTTCGGGAATTTAATATAAAATATTTAATATTTGAGAACGATGTTTACAGGTTAATGGACAATAAACGAATGAATAAATGTTTCACAATTTGTTGTATGTTTTTAATGTTGTTATGTAAAATGTTTAATCAATAAATGAGATGTGTGAAAATAGTTACAAATGTATTTTATGAAGTTGGTAACAAAATGATCTTGAATTTAGTCGCAGGAACGCCACAGTACTCCCCTCCCAGCGACGTTCTACGTTGCGAATTTAACTTTATTCTTAGGGCCAGAATAAGTTTTAAGAGGATGCCGTATTACCGACAGAACGCAAATATTAGTTATTTTGCAAAATCTTTTGTTGATTATAGATATCAACAAATCCTTTTCCATAATTAAAGTATGCATAATAACGGAGTGCGGAATTCACGATTTCATATAAATAGTGAAAAAAAAAGAGAAAATTACAGTTTTGTTATCGGCTTCTGCGTCAACATTTACTTAATATAACAAATTTGTAATCTACACGTGCCTAATCAGTAAACTCCGCACTCGGCATTTCATCAAAGAGTATAAGTGAACTCAGAGAAGTGAGTTTAGAAGCTTTATAAAAAAGAATAATATTGTAGAGGGCTAATAGGAGCCGTGCGCAAGATAGAGGACGCAAAATAAATCTAAGATTAAAATTAATAATTCAATATATATTTAAACCATCTTCAGTATAGATATAAATGTCAAAAGTTGTCCATGACTGAAAATTAACAATGATAAACGATGTGACAATTATTAAAAGAAAGTGGATAAAAACAATATAAGCAATCCGGATAAAAGACGTACGTCATATATAAAAAAGAAAAGGTCAAGAGTCGTCAAATTCGGAGTTTAACCTTACGTCCATTATGCGCTCCACATCCTCAAGTGAAGCTTCCTAACGATTCCAACTATTAGAAAAGATGCAACAAAGATGCATTTGATCTGGGAAAATTATTACCGTTGTTATGTAAAAATTAACCTTTAAATGAAGGAGGCACTCACCATGAGGACGCGAAAGCACAAAACGAGACAAAATAACCGTACATGTCAATTGTTAAAATACGACTAATTGTCGACAACTATGTTCAAGATAAAAATCAAAATTAATAACAAAAATAATCTAACATTCCAACAGATTCTCCAATATCGGTAAATAAGCTTAATCAAGGTTGTGTGTGTCGCTCTGTAAATTTAAACTATTTGACTGCTTTTTTATATGTATCATCTCTGATAACAATCGTCTAATCAAAATCGGCTCCTCATCCAAGATCTCAACATTATCCCAATCAAATTCATGATTAGATAACCTGTGATCAGTAATCACTGAGTGCTGTGTGGTATTTCTATTAATATGCCTCTTATGTTCACAAATTCTTGTTTTTAAAAGTCTGCCAGTTTGACCTACATAAGACGCATCGCAGTCTAAACATGAGATTTTGTAAACTACGTTGTTATGTAGTTCTTTTGGTAATGCAACTTTATGCACCTTAATAAATTTCCTGAGTTTGTTTATTCCGGTATATGATATTTTTGTGCCTAAATCTTTTGTGGCTTTTTTAAACAATTCAGAGATTAAAGGAATGTAAAGGATATTAAAATAAGATGTTTTTTCTTTGTTATTTGTATCCACGGTATTGAGCGAAGAATTGTTGTTATTACTCGATTTTTTTGATATGAGAAAATGCACACATTCTCTCACTATCTGGAATATGAGAGGGAGTGGATATCCGTTATTAAGAAGGATATTGATCAGTAGCTCTAAGTTTTTTTGTTGAGATCTCGGATGGCGAAAAAGCTCTGTCCGTTAACTCGTTGATTGTACCCTTCTTCTGACAGAGAGGATGTTGCGACCCGAAATTGGGGTACCTCCCCGAGAACGTAGGCTTGTGATACCAGTCGAACTCAATGAGACTATCCTTTATAATAATGGTGATATCTAAAAAATTTAAACGGTTGTCAACACCCTCCTCCATTGTGAATTGCAATCTCGGGTGGGAAGAGTTGAAAGTATTTAATACGAAATTCAGTTCAGAGGAGAGAACCGCTAACACGATATCGTCAACACAGCGAAAGTAAAATGGGAGGGCAAGTGGGAAGGTCGCAACTGCCCTTTTCTCCAGGTCTTGTAGGACCATATCGGCAATGATAGGTGACAATGGTGAGCCCATGGGTGTGCCAAAAGTTTGTTGGAAACAAAAATTATTAAAAGAGAAAAAAGTAGAGTTGGAAATGAATCGGATCGCCCTTAAGAACTCATCTCGTGGAATATTACATTCGCTCTGTATATAACTCCATCTGCTCTCGATGCTAATCATTGCTAATTCTAACGGAACATTGGTGAAAAGAGAGACTGCATCCAATGAGATCAGTTTGTACTGATCATCTACACAAATACCTCTCAATTTTTCAACTATTTGAAAGCTATTAGCTACATAACTCTTCGCTTTCGGAATAGCATTGTAAATTATATCGTGTAAAAATTGAGCGAAAAAATAAAGTGGAGTATTGATCGAGGAGACGATGACACATAAAGGGCAATCAGGTTTGTGAATTTTTGGCAGCCCATAAGCTCTCGGTAAACCGCCATCAGTACAGTTGAAACTCCTATACTTTGCACTCGATATCTAATTATTATTTTTCCATCGTGCGAGCAAGCAATGGAGATTCCCG
Source organism: Polyergus mexicanus (assembly GCF_030449975.1). Classification (NCBI taxonomy): domain Eukaryota; kingdom Metazoa; phylum Arthropoda; class Insecta; order Hymenoptera; family Formicidae; genus Polyergus; species Polyergus mexicanus. The sequence goes on from NW_027223358.1 coordinate 107,426, forward strand.
ATCAATCTCTTAGTAGGTTTTTTTTTTAATGGGTAAATATGTATTGCTGTCTTTAAATAAATCCAACATTTTGGAAAGATACGTATTTTTATCCATTGCTACTGTGACATTTCCTTTATCAGCTCTCGAGAAAATGATATTCAGATTATCCTGCATAAATTTCTTAGTGATTATGGAAACATTAATTAAGATTTTGTTTACTGATGACTTACGAGTGTTGGAATGAGAAAATTTATTTATTATCTGGAGAGATCTGTTTCTGAGTCGAATGTTAACAGAAAGTCTGCTAATATTATGTTCAACTTTTTTTATTAAATCGATGGTGGTTTTTTGTTTGTTAATATTCGGTAAACAAAAATTTTCACCTAACTGTAGAAGGCATTGTATTTCTTCTGGAATGATTGAATTCGAAAGATTAACAAACCATTTATTTTGTTTATCAAAAACAGATGTAATAGGAATTTTGAAATTAGAGAGATCTAAGATAATTTCATAAGAGGAAGAAGAAGGAGAGGGATTATTGGTGAAGGAATAAATTTCTAAAGATGCTTCACTCGGATCGTTGGAATTAAAATTGAGGATTTCTTCTGATGATGTTATCCGTTGTGTGTTGTTGTGGACGGAGCAAAAATATCTAATCGGGCTAATAAGTCTTTGAGTAGACTTTAGATGTTTATTTAAGAAGATGCCGGATTACCGACAGAACGCGAATATTCTTTATTTTGCAAAATCTTTTTGTTGATTATAGATATCAACAAATCCTTTTCCACAATTAAGGTACACATAATAACGGAGTGCGGAGTTTAACATTTCATATGAAAAGTTAAAAAAAATGAGAAAATTACAGTTTTGTTATCGGCTTCTGCGTCAACATTTACTTAATATCACAAATTTGTAATCTACACGTGCCTAATCAGTAAACTCCGCCCTCGGCATTTCATCAAAGAGTATAAGTGAACTTAGAGAAGTGAGTTTAGAAGCTTTATAAAAAAGATTTTGCAAAATAAAATTTTCGTGCATATGTGTGTGTGCGAGAAAGAGGCTCAAGAGTAAAACAGAGCAGTAGATTAGTTGCGTGATGTCGCGATAGACGGAGTTACAATCTTATATGACAAGGACAAACACAATCGTACCATCTTTGTTTCTTTCATGCGTATGAGAGTAATATACATGTACACACTAACATTATTGCAGTACCTTTTCTCTCTCGATTATACGCTCTGTCTCTTTCTAATCGCTCGCTCGCTATCTATTATGTATCGCGTATCGCTTAGCTTCATGCTTCTCACATATTCATTTACGCGTTCACTCGCTCATCTCTCTCTCTCTCTCTCTCTCTCTCTCTCTCTCTCTCTCTCTCTCTCTCTCTCTTTCATCTCGTTAATTATTATATTCTTTTATTCATTTATTCCCATTATTATATTGTTTTATTTGCTCAACTTTTATTCTTTCTATTCTCGTCTCCCTACATGATCAATTTATTTATTTATTTTTGTTTTATAAAGCATAAATGAGATACACAACAATAAGTTATTTTCTTTTTCTATTTAACTATAATTAAATACAACACATGTACATACAAAAATACACATAATTATCTACTTTTTCTATTTATAATACACAATATCTCATTTATATTCTATAATATAAAGATGAATAAATTAATGATTAAACTAATAATTATTATTATATTGGAAGACGAGAATAAAAAGAATAAAAATTAAACAAATAAAAGAATATAATAATGGGAATGAATAAATACAATAAAAAACAAGCAGAAAAAGAGGAAGAGAGAGAGAGAAAGAGACAGAGAAAGAAACAAAAAGAAAGACAGAGAGAGAAAGAAACAAAATATTTAAATAAATTAAATATATTAAAAAAAAACTTTATTTAAAATTTTATTTTATACATAGTGAGCGCGTGTGTGTGTGTGTGCGCGTGTGTGTGAACTTAATATAAAACTTATAATCAAATTTAAATAAAACTTATACTTCTAATTATAATATTATAAAAATTAGATATAAAATAAAACTAAAACTAAATTATAATATAACTTAATAGAACTGAAAATTAAAATAAAATTGAAAAAAAATGCAAAAATTAAAAAAATGTCTGGATGGTGCGGTTGGGGGAGGCACGTATCCGGACGATGCCGGCACATATCCGGGTTGTGCGGACGATGCGAGCACATATCCGGGTGGTGCGGACGACGCGGGCATATATCCGGATGGTGCGGATGATGCGTGCACATATCCGGGTGGTGCGGACGTCGCGGGCACATATCCGGGTGGTGCGGACAATGCGGGCACATATCCGGGTAGTGCTGATGATGTGGACACATATCAGAGTGGTGCGGACGATGCGGGCACATATCCGGGTGGTGCGGATGAGGCGGCCATGTATCTGGATGGTGCGGACGATGCGAGCGAATAACGCCGCATTTTATTATGTTTTTTTTGTTTTTGTTTATGGCCCGCCTAACTGCTTCATTGATACGCTGAAAAAAATATTAAAATATTAATATTTCTACATGCATATATAACTACGGACATACATATCAATTTGTACACATATATTGATAATTCATTATATTTGTAGATTATTACTACTATATTGATCGCTTGAAGGTAGGAACTTGTGGTGAAGCGGCGAGGTTTTTGTCAATAAAGTCGATGGTTTTTATATCAATCACATTCTATATATATTTTCGTCAATTTACATGTAATTGCCTTGGCGAGAAAAATAATTGATGGGAACGTAACGTTGCTGGCCTCCTCGCTTCCGGATTTGTGTCGCCTGATCTCGGCACTCGGCAGAACGCTCGTGAGTCTGGGTCCCCTGAGTACCCTTAGCAGGGAGCTCCTCGGTTTGCGTCTCCACTGAGTGGGATACTGGAAAGGCCCAGGTCGGCAACCACCACGGTACCGGTCCGTCGGGTGACGATTCTCTTGGTTGTGGCGTCTTTGGTCGCCCGTGACTCTCGTCGGATGACGAGATAATTATGGGCGAAGTCGATCGTATCTTCGATGTTGCTCCCGTAGCAGGCGAAGGCTCTCGTCTCGGTGCCTCCTTGCTCCGTTGCCACGTGGGTCCCACGTCAGTACGCCCAGGGTGGGAGTTGCGCCGCTGTACCTGGAGCCGCGGCTGATGATCGCCGGAGATGATGCGTATAATTCTCGGCTTTGATAGTGGTGCGCCCGGCTGAGTCGAGGATACGCCGGAGCTGGGGCCCTTAGCGCCAGACGAAGGCGAGGATGCGCCGGAACTGGGGCGCTTAACGCCAGGCGAAGGCGAGGATACGCCGGAGCAGGGGCGCTTGACGCCAGGTGAAGGCGAGGTTGCGCCTATCTTCCTCTTGTTCAAGAGGTGAAGAGGCGTCGGCCTAGTTCACTGGCGTATGCCAATTTCTCCTCCCAGAGGAGAAATTTTCGTCTGGGTCTTCGTCTTGGCAGCCAGTTGTTTCTACCTTGCGATAATTCTGGCGACTAGACGTCGTGTCGATAGGAGTCATAGCGTAAATGCGCTAATTACAGATTGATTCTTTCTTCCCCGGGGAGCCTGCTTATCTTTCCCGTGGGTCGACTTTGACCCTCGGAAAAGTATACCCGGCGTGTGACGCCTAGCGGAGGTGCCCGATACTAGACGCCCGCGGCGTATATATCGCCGCCTGAGCGTCTTTCGACTTACGGATAAGCTAGTTCGGCGCGCGCCGCGTGGCGGCGGCGCCCGTACTATCGGTGTGGCCGCTTGCCCGATTGTTCGTTTGTGCGATCGCCACAATATTATAAATACATACATCAATATATATATATATATATATATATATATATATATATTCATATATGTAATTATAATATAATGAATTATCAATATATGTGTACAAAGAATCGATGTCAATATAATATATATGTATATATATATATATATATATATATATATATATATAATATTGACATCGATTGATGCAATCAAATACATGTGTATATGAATGCGAGTATATATCTGATGTGATGCTAATAATGACGGCAATAATTAATCCGATAATACTGTTGTAAATCTTTTTCTTGGTTAGCCGCTACATAAAGGTAAATTTTTTGTCTTGTTTTTAATTAATTGCGTACATGTATACATGTATGTAACTATGCAAAAACAACACAACAAATTTGTCTTTATGTAGCGGCTAACCAAGAAAAAGATTTACAACAGTATTAATTATTGCAGTCATTATTACCATCACATCAGATACATACTCGCATTTATATACATATGATCGTGTCGATGTCAATATTATATATACATATATTTTTTGCCTAATTTTAACTAACCTTCCTTTCCTTGCGCTCCCTTTCGGAGAGAAATTGTCCTCTTTGGAACGGCGATGTCGCCGTCGTCGCCGTCGTCGCTGTCGCCGCCGTCGCCGTCGCCGCCGTCCCTGTCCTGGCCCCGGCCGCCGTGGGCCCGGCCATCGTGGACACGGCACTCACCGCTCCGCCCGTCGCTGCCCTGGCCGTCGCCGTCGTCGCCGTCGCCGTCCTGGCCTCGGCCGCCGTGGGCCTGGGCGGCATCAGTACTCTGCGTTGATACCACTGCTTGGCAGCCCTATGGTCCGGCAGGCTAGTAGTACTCTGCGTTGATACCACTGCTT